>NW_024354499.1:12338134-12534470 GCF_902729225.1 Pteropus medius
CACACACACACACACACACGACTTCCATGAAGATTTTATTCCCAAATAGCTCCAGCGGTCTTTCGTATCATTCTCCTACATCTATAATAACATTTTTACTCCTTCAATTCAAATTAGGGGCATTCACAAATGAACAATTATGAACTTATTTCTCTTTTTTCTCTAGTCTTTCTTATCAACAATTGAGTTTCTCAGTTTCAACCATTTTTAGAAATGTAAATGAATATTACTAGACATTATTCCATCTCTGCTAACTTGACATTCTAATGTAGAGTTGACAGTATCATTATTCATTACTGATTACCCAGTGACCTCTGAGCATAAACTAGCTTTGCCCCATAAAATTCCAATAATAGACAGCACTATACTTCTATGGTGCTGTCTCATCAACTCTTCATTATGAAAAACTGAATATTGTCTTTCAGAGTAATAATCTTGCTACCATTCTTGATCTTTAATATCCTTAACAAGATTAATTTTCCTGTAGCAGACCAGATTTCCCAAATAACAATGGAAAAACATCTATGATTTCTACACATATTTTAAAACATCTGTTATATACCACGTACTCTTCTAACTACTGATGATATATTAGTGAGTAAAACATTTCTACCCTCATTGAACTTACATTCTTTTAAAACATTTTTATTAGGGACACAGTATTTTTCAGTTATTTCTCTGGGTTATGCTCAACATTGAATACATTGAATCTTAAACTTTCAGGTTGATTCATGTCTTGTTTGTCTAGGAGGACAATATAACTTCATGTTTTACCCAGCATCAAGTATTAGGTACCTATTATAAGTGAAGAAAATGTTACTCTCTTTGTAGAGCTTAATATATAGGGAGGAGGTAGAAAAATTTAAGTCGATTGTAGGTTGCTGAAATAAATAGTAGAAAGAAGTATGAGAAAATGCCCTATCAGTTCACATAAATTGGTTACTTATTCAGTGAATGAAGCGAGAGGGTATTTAATTGGTACATAATTATGGATGGGAGTTGTTAATATGATGGGTACAGAATTAACAGAGACTTATGCAGTCTGTTAGAGGAAAAATAAATTTCAAATTGAAAATAACCTAGAACTTCAGAAGATTTCACTACCTATCTAAGGAGTATGGAATTTATTATTTTGTCAACAGGAATTATTTGAGAATGTAAAGGGGGCGACGTGATCCAGTATCTCTTAGGGAGTTAACTCTAGTGGAAATACGAAAACTAGCACCTAGTGGGGCAAGAATGCCATTGGTGAGTTATTGCAATATATCAGTCAGAGACAGATGAAGGTTTAAAATACAGTAGCAGTAGGCAGATAAATATGAGAAGTATTGATCTAGGCCTTTCTAAGAGAGAAAAGCTTTTAAACACTAGTTTGTGACTAAAGATTAGATGAGCTGCCTCTAAAAACCTAATGGTTTCTTTGATCTCACTGTTGTAATGACAAATCATCGTGTGTGTGTGTGAGTGTGTGTGTGTGTGTATGTTTTAATGGTGAAGTAAAAAAAGTTCATAATATTAAAATTTTTAAAATTTCAAATGAGTTTTTGAGCAAACAGAATTGTTTATGTAGTATTTAGTGATGTTATTCAAATAAAGCAGATAACAAATATATTGTGATTATTATTAAAATGGAAACCATAGACTAAGAACCACTATGATAAGTGACTCCTAAGGATGAGAAGTGTTATATGAGTCTCTGGTACTTTTGCTATCAAACTATGAAGAAAATTAAAACTGGCATCAGAGATAGATACAGCAAGTATCCCGTCCTCAGACCTGTCTAGCAGATTAGGGTGAAGAAAAAGGGCTTTCAATTTGATTTTCTACTCACTTTTCAGCAAGGCCTAAGTTTCTGTACTTGGTTATTTGTTTCAATTCCAAATTGTGCCAAAGACTTTTCTGTAGCAATGAGAAAGTACAAGGGCTTCCTTTACTGCCTGTGACCAGTCATGTACACTATTTTTTAGTTAAATATCACTGTAGGATATTAAGTTGTCACCGAAACCAGAGAACAAGCAACAATAAAGACAACTACATGATTTACAGTTTGGTTCAGGGTTAAGGGCAGAATATGTGGTATGTGCTAGTAACAGTCCAGCCCCAAGGACAATAACCCAATTCCAGAGATGGTACGGATGCACCATAAATTTCTTTGTTCATCTGGGGATGTGCATTACCTGATTGTTCAGGCTTTCTGATATTATTTATTTTCCCAAAGGTCACGAGAAAAAAAGAAATATCAAATAATGAATTAGTTCTGGAAGAATACCTATTTTGAAATGTTCATGCTCTTGAGCAAACATTAGACTGTGACACGTGAGCATTTACACCTTTTCTACAGAGCTTACTGGGGGAGGGCTATTGATCAAAGGAAGTATAATATATAGATTGCCGTTATGGAAAAGGGCATTAAAAAGGCTCACATGAGAAATATTTTAATTTTAAAATCTATTCCTTTAATAATTAAATTGTGGATAGACACAAAAATATATACTTGAAGTGTTTAAGGAAATTAAGAAAAACAAATTGGCATACAAAAATTGTGAGAATATTAAACAAAAATATTTAGTTAATACTCTGGAAAATGAATGCCTTATAATTAAAAATACACTTATAAAACATTGTCAAAAACTGACCAGCTCTATGAAAATCCTATTCATTTTAAAGGCCAACATGAACATTTCAAAGCAATGTCTTTAAAATAGCCAATTCCATAGATACAACAAAATATATTGCATGGTTGATTCTTTCTTTTCTTCTATCTTTCTCTCTCATTTTTTTTTAGTAAAAATATATTATTTTTTTAGATAATTAAGGCTAATTTTTTTATGTGCACATAAAAGATAATACCTAATTTCAGAATAAAACCAAATATACATTTTCTTTAATCATTTGTTTTACACTATACTAAATCACCTTCATATAATTTTTTAAATATTTAACTAGTTTATTGCATATATGTAATATTTATAAAAACATTTAAGGCAAAGCCTAACACAATGCCAAACTGATTTATTGACTAGTCAAAATCAAATTCATGTAGATAAAGTATATGTCTTCGTAAGAATAACAAATCTTTCAAATCATTATGGTAGGAAAATAATGTCTCCCTATCACTTTTAAATGGCCATGCCTTAATCTTTTTTATATTACATAAAAATAATTAAGGTTAAAGATTTTTCATGATTATTGGATGATTGTTTCTCCAGAAACATCATAGTAGTTCCATGTACTTTCCTTTCCTTTATATTTCATTCATTTGTTCAACAATTATTTCTTAAGGGACTGCTGTGTGCTCAACATTGACCTAGGTACTTAGAAAATATCAATCAACAAATGAGATAGAAATCACTGTCTCTGTGGAACCTATATTTTAGTGAGATTTAATACATTTTAGAGAATGTAATATAAGGTCCTCAAATGCAGGTGCTATGCACTGTATCTATTTTAATCTCCTAAGCTTTTTGGATGATCACCTATATTACCCCCCCAAAATGTCAAGATCTACTTATTTAAACAAGGGCTTTGCACACTTCTGAGAAGGTGATATTTAAACTAAAAAATGCAGAATGAAAGAAATGTGGTGATGTAAAGAACTGAAAAAAAAATGGCATTAGAAAAGACTGCAACACACTATACTTAATATCTATATCTGTATTTATAGTAGATGGGTTCACAACATCAAGTTCTAGTCAAGACACACAGAACTTTCTAGCAAATACTTATTAATTCAACAAACATCTCTTTCTATGGGCTTTTAGGCCACTGTGATAGATTGCATTGTTGTTCTCTTATATTCATTGCACTCTGAGGGACGTTATACATTCCTGCTCTGTAGAACTCAACAGTGGTCATGTGCTTGACTAGCAGAAAATGAATTGTATATTTGATGTTGAGATCTATCTAACTATGTATTATCTTTCTCTCTCTGTCTCTATCATCTATCTATGAGCAGAAGTGATGTATGTCAGTAATAATCAGAGGGCTTAATCACCAGTAAAATGTGTGATTTTACAAGCTTCCCTTTTACTCCACAAGGACAACTGACAATGTTACAGACAGAGTTTACTCAGTGGCCCAAGTCTCAGCTTGAAATTGATGTGAAAAATTTAGTATAAATAAGAAATAAGAAGATATTTGCAACAATGCCTCCAATAAGAAGCAATTATCCAAATACACAAATACACGAAGAACTCATACAACTCAACAGTGAAAAAACAAACAATCCAATTAAAAAATGGGCTGAGGCTCCGAACAGACATTCTTCCAAGAAGACATACAAATGACCAACAGACATATGCTCATCTTCACTAGCTATTTGAGAAATTCAAATCAAAACCATAATGAGATATCACCTCACACCTGTTAGAATGGCTTTTATCAACAGGACAAGTAATAGTAAGTGTTGGAGAGGTTATGGGGAAAATGGAACCCTCACAAACTGCTGCTGGGAATGTAAATTGATACAGCCACTATGAAAAACAGCATGGAGTTTTCTCAAAAAATGAAGAATAAAATTACCATTTAACCCAGCAGTCCTTCTTCTGGAAACCTAGCCCCACAAATTTGAAAACATTTACCTGCAAAGATATTTGCACCCTGACATTCATTACAGCATTATTCATGATGGCCAAGATATGGAAACAACCAAAGTGTCCTTCAATAGATGATTGAATAAAGAAAATGTGGCACATATATACAATGAAATATTAATTAGTGAGCCACAAGAAAAAATTAAATACTGCCATTTGCAACAACATGGGTGTATCCTGAGATTATCATGCTGAGCGAAATAAGTCAGAGAGAAAAAGTTGAGAAGCATGTAATTTCACTCATATGTGAGATACAATACAGAAAGCAACAAATGAACAAAGCAAACAGAGACTTATGGACACAGACAACAATTCATTGTTATCAAAAGGAAAGATAAGAGCAAAAGAGGTCAAATATAAGGTGACAGAAGGAAACTTAACTTTGGGTGGTGAACATGCAATGCAATATACATATGACATATTACTGCATTGTATACTTGAAGCCTATATAATTTTATTAACCAATGTCACTTTAATAAATTTAATTGGAAAAAGAAATATAAATATTTGCTATAAACTGTTGGGATTACAGAGGTTTGAAAATATTATTATTATTATTACTGTAGCATTATTTCATCTTTCTTGACTGATAGAGTTAGTCATGTGTAAAAATGTCCAAAGTTTAGCTTCTTTTTTATTTAGGAAAAGTGTTCAGATTTGTGTCATACAAAATGATAGTCACTAGCAACTGGACTATTTAAGTTTAAATAAATTCAATTCAAATAAAATTTTAAACTTAGTTCTTCAGTTACACTAACTACATTTCAAGTAGTGAACAGCCATTGGTGGCTAGTGGATGCCACATAGAACAGTACAGATATAGATGATTTCCATCATCTCAGAGAGTTCTATTGAGAAGCTCTGGCTCAAACTGTGAAAGATTCAGATATTTTCTAGCTTCCATCACATTCCCAATATATGCGGATTCATTCATCTTCTTTCTACAGCGGTAGTTAAACCTAATCAAGGGAAGAGTTTCAGTTCTCCCAAACATCTTAAATCTCATTGGCTTCCTGTGTGTTTTCATTCCTTTTTTTTTTTTATCTAAAACCAGTTGAACTTATTGCTGGATCATTTCATACCTCACTAATTACCAGACCCTCTGGAATTCACTAATGCTGTTACACACCAATCCATAACAATTCACTACCATCACTTCAACTTATTTGCCTGGTTCCAGAATTGGCAGCATGACACCCTGGATTTAATTGAGAAATTCAGTGATTTTTGAAGTTTTTCAAACCAAATTGACGTAGACTTTTAGACATGTTATCCAAACACACATCTATGGATCTTAGCCAACAGAAAGCCAGCTTGCATTAAAGAGGTTAGAAGAATTAGTAGGCCAGTGAGCAGTAGAATCTGATCTCTCCATTCTTGATTTTCTTGGGCTGCCCCATTCTAAAGTTTTCAGAGGCTTCTGAATGCCCAGAGATTGAAAGATATATTCTTCTCTAAAGAATCGTTTTTTTTATTCCACCTCGACCTACCTTTTAGAATCTATTTTCACCTTACCATTTAAAAAATATTTCACTCCGTAAGTATGATTTTATCACAGTTCAATATATTTTTTAAACAAGTTGATTCAACTATTAAGTTTGAATGAACTCTTCATCCCTCTACCTACCTTTTATGATCCAATTAATACCTCATTTTTCTATGGCTCTTTTCCAGACCTTTTTAGCCCACATTAATTATTGTTTCCATAGAAACATTATAGTAGTTCCAAGTAATGTCTTTTTCTGTATATTTTATTTATTTATTCAACAGTTATTTATTGTTGTGTGCCAGGCACTAACCAAGTATTTAGAAAACATCAGTCAACAAATTAAATAGAGATCATTGTCTCTATGGAACTTAAATTTTATTTAGATATACTATATTTTAACAAATGTAATATAAGTTCTTCAAATATGTGTGTGATGCACTTTATCTTTTTATATCTCCTTACTACTAGTTTTTCCAGAACATTGCGTTGGGCCCACTATTTACTGATAAAAAAATTTTATTTAGAATATCTCAATAAATGTTTAATTCTACAATTTCAAACAGTCATTCAATCTCTCTTTAATCATAAAACACATTTAATGTTTAATTAGTCACAAACATTTTAAATGCATGGGCTCATACAGACTTGACTGTGCACTTTGTGGTTCTAAACTACTCTCTGTCTAAACTATCTCCGTCTTTTGTCTTCTGCATCTCAGAAGAAAAAACAAAGAGCTCTCGATAGAAAGTAGACACACATTTCTGCAGTTCTACTTTCTTACTATTGAAATCTATTTTGTCTTGTGCTAACACATTCAAATCTCCAAGGGAAAGCAGTAAGATTTTTTTTAAACAGGAAAAGGTAGTGTTCTAACGAACTGGCTAACATTTACTTGAAGGAACCAAGGCTGTCATTTTTTTTAGAAGCATTTACTTGTTGAGTTTCTTTTATCAGAAGTGACAAATGGATAAACATTCTCTGTAGGCCTCTAAAATATGATTGAGAGGCATACTATGCTTCAATATTACTTGCAAACAATTTGATAATCTAAAATATATAAGAAAACTCTTAGTTAAATATTTTTAAATGTAGTATGGAGTACAAAAGAACATATATGAGCAGATTAGTTTTATGTGTCCAAACAAGGGATTTTAAAGATAATATAACCCTTAGCTTTCTAAAACATTTTATATTTACAACTTCCTATCAACTGGTCATTCCCTGAAACCCAACAGAGATTTCTTAGCTGTGCATCAAATATAATTAAAAATATAAAATATGATTATTATTTATTTTGTCTTATGCGTGATTGGACCCTAGATTTGATAATGTTGTTTCTAATTTTTTTTTGTGGTTTATGTTTTATTCTTTTTTTAAATTAAATTTATTAAGGTGATACTGGTTAATACAATTATATATAGGTTTCAAGTGTATAATTCAATACTACATCATATGTACGTTACATTGTGTGTTCACCACCCAAAGTCTAATTTCTTTCTGTCACCATGTATTTGACGCCCTTTATCCTTATCTACCTTCCCTGTTTCTCCTTTTCTTTTTGGTAACCACTAAACTGTTGTGTGTGTCTATAAGTTTTTGTTTGTTTATCTTATTCATTTGTTGCTTTCAGCTTTATATCTCACATAAGAATGAAATTATATGGTCAACTTTTCCTACATGACTTATTTTGCTTAGCATGATAAACTCAAGATCCAATCACATTATAGCAAATGGTAGCACTTCATCTGTACATCTTCTTTGTCTAATCATCTATTGAAGGAAACTTTGGTTGTTTCCATGTCTTGGACAGTGTACAATGCTGCAATGAAAAGCAAGATGCATATATCTTTGAAGGTAATCGTTTTGAAATTTTGGGGGTAGATATCCAGAAAAGGGACTGATGGGGCATATGGCAGTTCTATTAAGTTTTTAAGGAAACTTCATACTGTTTTCCATAGTGGCTGTATCAATTTACATTCCCGCCAGCAGTGTGTGAGGGTTCCATTTTCCCTACAACCTCTCCAACACTTATGATCACTTGTCCTGTTGATGAAAGCCATTCTAACAGGTGTAAGGTGGTATCTCGTTGTGGTTTTGATTTGAATTTCCCAAATAGCTAGTGAAGTTGAGCATCTTTTCATATGTCTGTTGGCCCTTTGTATGTTTTCTTGGGAGAAGTGTCTGTTCAGGACCTCTGCTCATTTTTTTGTTGTTGAATTGTATGAGTCCTTTGTATATTTTGTACAATAGCCTTTTATTGGAAATATTGTTTGCCAATTTCTTCTCCCATTAGTTGGTTGCCTCTTTCTTTTGTTGATGTATTTTGTTTGTTTGTTTTTGTTTTTATTTTTGCTATGCAGACACTTTTTAGTTTAATATAGTTCCATTTATTTATTTTTATTTTTACTTCCCTTGCTTTTGAGGTCATGACAATACAGTTTCTAGACAGAAAGTGATTGAGGAAGCCCGGCAACTTTCCAAAAAGTTATTAGAAATTTCCTTTTTGAAGAACTCAACATTTTTCCCCTTATGTAAAATATGACTTATGTAGCAAACTTTAAAGCTAACTCATTACTATATTATATATATATTTATAAGCTAAAGTTTATGAAATACAAAGATCAAGTGATTTTAAACATATCAGTCTAAGGAGTTTACTTATAGCCATTTAGATCTACAGTTATTTATTGTCCCTTTTATTCTAATACTCATAAAATCTGAATATTTTTACATTTTCTAATATATAAAATAAAATTTTCAATTAACTCTGTATAAAACCATTGGCGTTTATTTTATGTCAGGATACTTTCTTTTCTCAGGTTATCATCAGACATGTACTGAATGTCCTCAGGGGTCTTGTAATGATTGCTACACTGTGATCATAACAGTTCTCCCCTTAGTGAAGCTCCACTCCAGTAGCATGAAAGCAAATAAGTGGCTTAAATGTTAAAAGTTTAGTACACAATTTATATAGTAAGTGCAATGTATATTCTTAAGTGCGAGCTAGAGGATTCTCAAAACTTTGTTGTTGTTGTTGTTGTTTTAGGGAAGTCACACACCCAGAAGTCAACTCATGGTTCATTTATTCCTTTAAAGAAGAGATAACCACATATGTTAAAAGGTATGCCTGGTGATTTTTAATCTCACTGTTACACTTTACCAGTACATATTTCCATTTCTAAATACCAAATTCACAGAATCTGCTTATTTTTAAGTTATAGCTCTCTTTAGAAAAAAAAAAATTGTATAATATATCCACAGATGGCTTGAACAGCAGAGATCAGACAGTTGTTTTATAAATTTTATAAATTTTACAATTAATTTTGAAGAAAAATATGGGTCCCAAAATATACAGGACAAAAATAACATACAATGTATCGCTAGGATTTTTCCTACCTTGTTTTAAGCTTTTGGAAATCATGCCTAAGAGATAAAAAATGTGCTGCTGAAAGAGGAAACTAGGCTCCTACTGAGATTACCCAGGAAACCAGTTGGCAGGCCAGCACAAAGAAGTTTATATTGTTAACTAGATATTTTAACTTTCCTTTATATAATGACTATCGCTAAACTCTGACATATGACACATATTTGAGTAAATCAAGTGGCTACGCATTTGTGTTTTATGCTATTTATCTTATTTCATTTTCCCACCATGGAAGACACAAACTGCTATCATGATGTTATTAATGAGAAATCTGTGGAGTAGAAAAGATAAAAATCTGTTCTAGGTAACCCAAACAATATGACTCACAATTGAGATTATTACCCTTGCTTTCTGATCCTAAACAAGATCTGTAACCTCTCAACGAACACAACACTATTTTTAGTTGAAATGCAAGCTAAATAGAAACAATCTTTTTGTCCTTTGGGACTTTTTCTTTTATCTTCCACATTGTTTTGTACACTTTGTTTAGTTGTCATAGTCTTTTATTTGAAAACTTGGGAAAGATGAACAAAATTAATGTCTAACGTACAAGTGCATATTGATGAAGGTCATTATGTTAATTGTGTGAAATGTATGGTAAGTATTCTCCGGAGTACTGCTACCATCTCTGACCATTTTGCAAGATGAAGAAAGACATTGATGGAAATTTTTATTTTGTAAGATAATGACTGATGTGAAAATAACTGTACATCTATAAATCAGAGTTATAAGTAAATATAAGGATAACTTTTTATCATAATGATACTTCAGAAATACATACAGCATCATTTTAATATTATAAAAATCAAGCACACTTGATACTTCTATTTTAATACATATTTTATGGGATTATATTTATATACATGACAATATTGTACACTGATTGCTAAAAAACATTTTTTCATGTTGATCATATTTTTTCCAGTTAAAAATATTCCATTTAATACCCCAGAGGCAGGATGCCTGAAAATAATTATATCTTACAAGAAATGCTAAAGGGAGTCCTTTGAGTCGAAGTAAAAGGATGCCAATTAACATAATAAAAAACAAAAAAAGTGTAAAACTCACTGGTAATGTTAAATATACAGTCAAATTTAGATTATGTACTTTGGTCTTAGTGTAGCTTAATTTACTTACAACTCTAGTCTAAAAGTTTAAAAAATAAATGTAGTAAAAGTAACCAAAACTGCCATAAGCTATTATTAGATACACAGTATAAAAATGTATAAACTGTAGCAGTAATCTAAAATGTGAGGGAGTAGTACAAGTGTAAAGTTAAGAAATTCTATTAAAGTTAAGTTGTTATCAGCTTAAAATAGGGTATGAGGATTTTAAGATATTTTATTTAAGCCTCATGATAACCACAAGAGGAAAACCTATAGGAATTACACCAAAGAACATGATAAAAAAAAAAGTCAAAGCATGCTGATACCAAAAGACATCAAAACAGGAACAAAGATAGCAAGATAAGAAACAAGGAAGATAACTCTATAAAATAACTAGAAAACAATTTACGAAATGACAATAGTAAGACTTTATCTATCAATAATTACTTTAAATGTAAATGGATCAAATTCTCTAATCAAAAGACAGACTGTTGAATGGGGGAAAAAAAGATCTTTGATATGTGGCCTACCAGAGACTCACTTTAGCCTTAAAGACACACATAGACTGAGAGTGAAGGGATGGAAAAAGTCATTTCAACAAATAGCAACAACAACCAAACAACAAAAAAGCATGAATAGGTATACATCAGACAAAATAAAATTTAAAATGGTAAAAAAAAGACAATGAAGATAATTACATAATGATAAAAATATTAATCCATCCAGAAGATATGACAATTCTAAATTTTTATGTGCCTTACATATATAATGCAAAAACTAACAGGACTAAGAGGGGAAATAAATAGTAATACCATAATAGTTAGTGACTTTAATACCCTGTTCTCAACAATGGTTAGATCATCCAGAAAGAGAACAACAACAACAACAACAAAAAAAAAACAGTAGACAACACTATGTCAAATGGACCTAACGGATATATAAAGAACATTCTACTCAACAGTTGCAGAAAATACATTCTTCTCAAGTACACATGGAATATTTTTATAGGATAGACTGTCTGTTAGGACATAAAACAAGTCAGCAAACTTAAGAAGATTAAAATCATACCAAGTATTTTTTCTGACTGCAATGGTATGAACTTAGATATCAATGACAAGAGGAAAACTAGAAATTCATGAACATAGAAATTAAACAACAATCTCCTAAGCAACCAATGCATCATAAAAGAAATTAATAAATAAAGACAAATGAAAATGGACACACACCAAACATATCAGAACATATGGGATATAGCAAAAGCAGTTGAAAGAAAGGAATTCAAAGCAATGAACACCTACATTAAGAAGCAAGAATGACCCCACATAAACAACCTAACTGTGCATTAAGGAACTAGAAAAAGAACAAACAGATCAAAGCTAGCAGAAAAAGGGAAATAATAAAAATTAAAGTAGAAATAAATGAAATAAACAATGACAAACAATAGAAAAGATTAACCAAACTAAGAGTAGTCTCTTTTAAAAGGTAAATGAAATTGACAAACCCTTAGCTAGACTAACCAAGGAAATAAGAGAGAGGACTGAAATCAACATAGGTATAAAAAAAAAATGAGGCATTATTATCAATATCACAGAAATATAAAAGATAATAGGAGGCTGCTATGAATATCTCTATGCCAAAAATAGGACAACCTAGAAAAAAGAGAGCAATTCTCGGAAACACACAACTTATCAAGACTCAATCAGGAAGAAACAGAAAATCTGAATAGACAAATTACTAGTAAGGGGATTCAATCAGTAATTGAAAATCTCCCAATGAAGGAAAGCACAAGACCAGATGGCCTCATGAGTGAATTTTTACCAAGCATTTAAAGAAGAATTAACACTAAGTCTTCTCAAACTTTTTCAAAAAATTAAAGGGAAAGGAATACTCCCAAACTCATTTTAAGAGACCAAAACCAAAAACAGGCACTACTGAGGGGCAGGGGGGACTATAGTGCAATATGCCTGTTGAATAAAGATGTAAAATTTCTCAATAAAATATTGGCAGACTGAATTAGGAAGCATATTGAAAGGATCATTCACCATGATAAAGTGGGATTTATCCCTAAGATACAAGAATGGTTCATCATATGCAAATATATCGATGTAATACATCATATTAATAGAATGGAAGAAAGTGATTATATGATCATCTCAATAGACACAGAAAAAGCATTTGACAAAATTCAACATTCATTCATGATAAAAACTCAAAAGTATTAGGCATATAATGAACATATCTCAACATAATTAAGGTCATTTTTGACAAACCCACAGCTAACATCATACTCAAAGGTGAAAGGTTGAAAGCTTTTTCTCTAGGATCAAGATAAAAGATCAAGGTGCCCACTCTCATCACTCATATTGAATATACTATTGGAAGATCTAGCTAGAGCAATCAAGAAAGAAAAAGAAATAAACAGTATCAGAAGTGGAAAGAAAAAGTAAAGATGTCTCTATTTGCAGATGACATAATTTTATATACAGAAAATCTTAAAGACTCAAACAACAACAAAAAATCCTGTTATAGCTAATCAATGAATTCGATAAAGTTGTAGGATACATTATTAATATACAGAAATCAGAAGCATTTTATTTACTAAAAACAGATTTTCTGATAATTAAAGAAACTGATCCCATTTACAACAGCATCAAAAACATAAAACAGTCTCTTTAATAAATGTTGCTGGGATAATTGGATATTCACATGTAAATAATAAAAATGGTTCCCTGACTTAAACCACTCACTAAAAACTCAAAATGGACTAAAGACATAAATATAAGACCTGAACCATTAAACTACTAGAAGAAAACAAGAATAAAGCTCCCTGACATGGGTCTTGGTATTGATTTTGGGGGGAGTATGATACCTAAAGCACAAGCAATAGAATAAAAAAATAAACAAATGAGACTATATCAAACTAAAAAGTTCTGTACAGCAAAGGAAAGCATCAACAAAATTAAAAGACAACCTACAAAACTAGAAAACATGTGCAAACCATATGTATGATAAGAAGTTAATATCCAAACTACATAAAAAACTAATACAACTCAATAGCAAAAAAAAATAATAATAATAATAACCCAATTTAAAATAGACACTTTTTTCTAAAAAAAAAAAAGTATAAAAGGCTAACAAGTAAATAAAAAGATGTCCAATATCACTAGTCATTAGAGAAATGCAAATTAAAACCACCGTGAGGTATCACCTTATGCCTGTTAGAATGGCCATAATCAAAATGGCAAGAGATGACAAATTATGTCATAGATGTGGAGGAAAAAACCCACTTTGCACTGTTGTTTGGGTTGTAAATTTGTACAGCCTCTATGGAAAAAGGTATGGCAAATCCTCAAAAAATTGAAAATAGAACTATTATATGATTCGGCATTTTAACTCTAGGAATATATCCAAAGTAAACAAAAAACACTATCCGAAAAAGATATTTGTACCCCCATATTTATACTAGCATTATTTACAATAGTCAAGACATGGAAGCAACCTAAGTGTCCATCAGTGGGTGAATGCATAAAGAAGATGTAGTATAAATACACAATGAAATATTATTCAGTTAATAAAATGTGAAAATCTTACAATTTGTGACAAAATGGATAGGCCTCGAAGGCATTGCACTAATGCAGTAAGTCAAACAGAGAAAGGCAAGTACTATATGATTTCACTTATATGTGGAATCTAAAATTGCTCATTTTGTGTAGCATTCTCCTTGTTTTTTCCTACTCAAAACTAAATAAAACTTTAACTATTTTGACAAGTCTTCTCTGAAACAGATGTTCCTCATTCTCTTCTCCAAATGTGTGGCTTGGAGGTCATTCATGAATCCCCCAGAACTTTCAAATACCAATACCTGATGGCTGTTTTCTAATATACCATGAGTGACTCACCTCCAGATGTCCTTTAGTGTATGTATTCTACTCCCATATATATATTCAGGTTCAATATTTACAAAGTTTAAATTAATTTCTAGTCATTGTTCTAGTGGCTATATATTTCACAGAGTGATTAGATTGTCTTTCACTTTTTAATTTAGTTCCTTTACCTGCCAAGTATAATAACCTATTTTTCCCCTCAAGGAGATTATCAGAAGACTGATGGCAAGGTGATTTCTTCTATATCTTAATCTTTGTATTGGAGATTAGCATTTGAGGAAAAAGGGGAGAAAAATACAAGTAGATAGTAAAAAGCCAGACAAAAATGTCTATACAATATATCATTCCATTTATATGTCATTCTCTAAGAGATAAAACTATAAGGATAGGCAGCACATTAGCTGTTGCCAGGTGCTGAGGATAAGGGCATGAGAATGACTTCCAAGGGACACAGGCAACATTTTAGGATGATGAAAATCTTCTACATCTGGATGGTGGTTTCACAATGGTACATATTTGTTAAAATTCATTAAACTGCTCACTTAAGTGGGGTAAATTTTCCTTTATGTAAATTATGGTTAAATGAACTTGACAAAAAATCATACATAATAATGCCAAAAATAAATGTTTTATATATTAAAGTCATTTTTCACTATAACTTTATTTAACATAGCCATCTTTAGCTTATCCTTGAGTTTTTTGCTTATATTAAACTTTAATATGTTTCCATTTACTGGAGAGCTAATCATCTTTATAGAAACACTGAAATATCACCTCTTGTAGATATTATATATTTATCAATCAATTTATCTATCTATCTATCTATCTATCTATCTATCTATCTATCTATCTATCCATCTATCTATCTATCTAATCTATCTACCTATCTACACATTTTAACCTCTCAACTTCAAAGGAATCCAATTTATCTCTATAACTATTAATGGACTAATCCTAGTCCATTCTGTATTCCTTGCTGATAACAATAAACAACACACTTGTATCAGTATAATTCAAAGTGCTAGACTCAATGCTTTAGCATATGCATATTATGAATACTGGTACTTTTTCCTTCTTAATCACTGAGGACATCATTATTTATATCCATTAATTCTCCTAAGGAAAATAGTTTGATTTTTTTAAAGATTCAATAAATTTTATCTAATACTTCTAATAAATTTTATCTAATATTTTATCTAATATTTCTGTAGATTTCTATATTCTCCTCTGAGCCAATTATGTCTATAGATTTACTATGCTAAGCAGCTTTCCCCAACTGACACAAAGTCTAATTATCAAAGCCATTCATTACCAGCCCTCCGCAGGCGAGCTATGACTTTGAAGGGTAATAGTGAAACATGCTTACGTCTGAGGCTTAATCCTTAAACATTCTAAGCTAATTGGGAAATCAAGCTGCCTCCTTATCATACCATTTCCTAACATTAGAGTTCAAATAGTCAGCTCAGTTTTAATTCAGGTTTCAGTTAGAAATAATGTTCTGGGATCAAGTGGAGATAATCACCTTTCTCTAATGAAGAGTTAAGGATACTTGACTTCATTTTAGCTAAATGTTAGAAAAATCTTCTTAAGCCAAAATATCTTATGAAATATATATCTGTTAAATGAATAAAGAAACAAATGAATAAGATCATTTCAGAAATGTGTAAATGAAGAAGTTCTGCTTTCTTGTGATTTTTTCCTTTCTAGCTTTTTAATTTTTCTTCTAATGAAATGGGAATGTGCCCAAAATAATGAATGAAATGAATAAGATAAAAAAAATATGGAGAACACATGTATTTAAATCTATTACTCGCTTGGACAGACCACTAGGTTTGGTTGGCATTTTTGATATTTGAAGTCATAGAATGTTTCATACTTAACATCACATAAAGTATGGCTGTGTGTGTGTGTGTGTGTGTGTGTGTGTGTGTGTGTGTGTGTGAGAGAGAGAGAGAGAGAGGAGAGAGAGAGAGAGAGAGAGAGAGAGAGAGAGATGTTCTACTCTTTGCAGATAAACTTCATATTCTGAAGATTAGGGAGACCTTTGAGGTTACGGACCCACACAGACTAGATACAGTATTCAATTTCCAGTTTCTAGTATAATGGCATTTCCAGGACATTCACACACTGGTATGAGAACATGTGATTTATAGCTCCTTGCATATGAATTGGTAAGACAGACATATCATTTTGAGAAATGTATATTTACTATTTCTATGAAAAAAAATTAAGGAAATAATTTATCATTTTGTTTAAAATTTTGTGATCGTTTTTATTTGAATAAAAAACAACAATCATATGCCACATATTGACATTCTGGTCAAGTTTGGACTGCATATAAAACTGTGCTATACCGTATAGCCTAGGATTGTAGTAGGCTATACTATCTATGATCGTGTAACAATGTCTGAACAGTGACAAAATCATCTAAAGATGCAGTTTTCAGAATATTTCTCTGTCTTTAAGTGGTATATAACTGTAGCTGCATATAAGATAAGCATACACAATGAGACAGACTGATTATGAGATTTGATTATTTATTCCATTATACAGTTGAAATTTCAAATGTGCATATTATAGACACTCTGTGAGTACAATGAAAATTGATGTTAATTGCAACCCATATTGGCTAACATATTGTCAGGTGATAGGAAAATGTTTTAGATTTTAGTATCTAAATTATATTATACCAAGTAAAATATTTATACCCATACTTATATGTATCATATTCTTTAACTCAAGAACTAAAACAAAATTTATTTGCCTTGTATGTGATAATTTTCTCTACACTGTTATTCTAACAAGCACAATAATAGCAGGAAACAATTAACTTAATTATACTAATAAAAATGCTATACATTCTAAATAACTGTAGAGTAAAATAAAACAATGACAAAATATTCCATCATTTTACCCATTAGATCAAGAAGTTAGTATTCATTACTTTGTTCTTTTTTTTAACAAACAAAACTAAGTTGCATGGCAGAAACCTTTATATAAACTAAAATGTATTTTGAGTTTTTTAGTTAATTAATTATGGTTTGTTTATTGTAACAAACTCTCTATGAATGTACATAAGCCTACATTTCCCATTATAGTTTAATTATACAGTTATTAGAAGAAGGAAATGGCTAATGAAGTCAGCTATGAAAATGGTAGATAATCTGCAAAACCACTCAAATTAAAGCACAATATTTTAAAACATGATTTTATAAGTTCTAAAGATTAACATTTATTTTTAGCTTAGCTATTGTTTTTTATGGAGAAATGTATTAAATGTTTGTGAAATCATTGGTATGTGTTTGAAATTAAAATTTGTGTTGAACGTAGAATTGAAAGTATGAATTTTCAACATCTATGTTTATTTCAAGCATTGACATTTTCTAATAGTCAATTTTGACATTCCCTTGTAAAGGGCTCTTTATCATAAAATATTTAGCTTTTCAAATTCTATTCTCCTTTAAGTAGTAGATTGCAACATTATTATTAAATGCATATTCTCTCATTCACACTGGGAAAATTACTTCTTTTCACCTGAGTGTGTTTTCCCTGGTTGAAAACATGCTCTGTGTGTGTGTGTGTGTTTGTCTGTGTGTGTCTCTGTGTGTGTGTGTTGATTTATATTAAGAAAATGCTATATTTCCAAGGAATTCAGCAAATCCAGAAACTGCATAACTACATTTCATCAATTAAATTAAATCCAGCAACTACTACGTACATGCCTATATTGCGCAAGATATTTTACAAAGACATGATTATGACATGCTTTTTGTCTTCAAGGAGACAATACTCTAGTAGAGAGTCATTAAACAAATATAGCAATGTCTATACTATATGTCAGAAGTTGTCACAGATTATTTTCATAAAATTGATGAATCTAGGTGAGCTAGACATCACGAGTCTGTGTCACAAAGATGGTCTAAATAAGCATTCCCAACATTTTTAGGACCAGAGACTGGTGCTCCTATGAGAATCTAATGCCTGATTATCTGAGGTGGAGCTGAGGAGGTGATGCTAGTGCTCGGGAGTGGCTGCAAATACAAGTGAAGCTTCGCTCTTTCGCCTGCCACTCACCTCTTGCTGTGTGGCCAGGTTCCTAACAGGCCATGGACCAGTATTGGTTCACTGCCTGGGGATTGGGCAACCCTGGTCTAAATTATTTTGTTCATCTCCAAAAATGAAGGATCTAGAAGAGTGCCTGGCACATAGGAAACAATCAAAAACTATTTGTTGAAAAAAAGAAAGAAAGAAATGAATAAAACATAAACAAAGAAAATAGATATTAAAAAATTAAGACACATTTTGAAATAAAATGAAAGCAAAAAGACAATGTCTCAAAATTTGTGCAAATCCTCTAACCAGTAATTAAATATAATTGTATACCACTAAAAATTTATATTAAAAAAAGTTCTCAAATAAATGACTACAACTTCCTCCTTAAGACCCTAAGTAAGAGTAAATTAGACACAAAGAAAAGAAGGAAATTACAAAGATTGTAGTGGAAATTAATAAAATAAAATTAAAAAAAAAACAGAAAAAAACAAAAGAAAAGATACATTAGACCAAAATCTCATTATCTTACATTTATAAAGATCAAAGGAAACCAATAATTTTTTAACCTGACTGACCAGAACAGAGAAAAGGCATAAATTAACATTATTAGGAAGGAGAGAGGTGACATCATCATGCATTCTGCAAATATTAAATATATAATAAGGGAATATTATAAGTGATTTCATGTCAATAAATTCAACAACTTAAAATGGACAAAATGTTTAAAAACAAAACTATCAAAGTTCACCCAATAAGAAATATATAACACAGGTTGTCTATCTCTTCCAGGAATTTAATTCTTAATTAAAAATATCCCACATAGAAATGGTTGTGTGGTTAATTTTAACAACATTTAAGGAGAAAATATAAATTCTACACAAAGTCTTCCAGAAATTGAAAAGGAACTAACACTCTCAATTCATTCTGTGAGTTTAACATTTACTTTATTCCCAAACCAGAAAAAAAATATGTTGTAGGAATATCAAAGCCAACAGTATATTAAAAAGATATAACATCATGACCAAACGGGATTTATCCTAGGAATACAAGCCATTGAAAAAGCTGGAGTTGTAAAAGTTTTGTTATCCCTCTTTTAGATCTCTTTTTCTTACCTCTAAATTGAGTAATTTGGTGCATTTTAAATATATTTTCCTGGGTTTGTATCTCCATACAATTTAAATTACTTTAAAAGTAGACTTTTTAAGTTTTTATTATTTAATCATAGGTTGATTTCTAGATAGCAACCTCAACATGCATGTACAGGATTGTAGAGGCTTTCATCAGTGCATGACAAATATAAATATAAAACAAACAAAAGAAGCTGCTATAAAAATCTCAAGACATTAATGTATTCATTTTTTTAAAATTTATCAGGCTGACTTTGGTTAATAAAATTATATAGGTTTCAAGTATACATATCAATAATACATCATATGGACATTGCAACGTATTCAATTTTTTAAAAAATACCATGTTCTGAAGTTATTTCTTATTCCACATTGTCAAAGTGTTATTTCATTTATGAAAACATAATAATTATAGAGAAAACATTTGTATTTCCTTACATAAAAAGTTAAACATTTGTAACCATATATCTGTTTCCAAAATCATTTTTTATAATTTAGTGATCCATAAAACTCAAAATGTGGAAATTTGCACTAGATTTAATAACGTAAATACATTCCACAACCCAGGTCAAAGCTATTGAGAAATTGTATCTAATTGAACTCAAACAGTTATGTTACCCAGGACTAACTTTCACCAATTTCTGGTTATTGTCAAACTTAGGATACACAGAGTGATGTGATTTCATGCTTTGAAGTTATATGTGACCAAATTAGTGCTAATACTATTCAATAAGTAGTAGTTAAGGGTGGGATGTGACTTTTTATGACATACATACAAATGATGATTATTAATTTTTAACTTCCAGTTCTCTCTGTCCCAGCTTTGGTGAATCCTGAATTATGGTGTTAAGATGGTGGCAACACAAGATGATATTGAAGATTGCATAGAGAGAAATAGCTCTCCTAATCCACAAAGAACACATAGCATGAGAGATCATTAAAGTGTCTTAAAATATTGAGATTCTGGAGCTGTTTGATGCTGTAGCATAACTTAGTTATTAGGACAGATATACTTTATGAAATCTTTGTCAGTCTCTAGGATTGTTCTTGCTATTTTAGTTTTATGAATCTCAACCCATGAAAACTACTGTTATAGTCAGTGAGGCAAAATAAATATAGATAGAAAGATGATAGATAGTGATAGATGATAGATGATAGCTGATAGATAGACAAATAGATAGATAGATGATAGATAGATGATAGATAGATGACAGATAGATGATAGATTGATAGATGAGAGAGAGAGAGAGAGAGAGAGTAGAAAATTTATGTGGCCAAAGGAAAAGAGAAGCATAATCATATGGAAAGGGTTTTCTAGTTTCCAACATTAGCTGATTAATTATATGATGGAATGTTTACCAATATCTTAATGATACTATGCCAGTCACTTTGAATGCAGACATGAAGTGGTCAAAATCCTTGCTTAAATGAGTCCCTCTTATAAGAGGCTTATAGATAAATATACATGTTATTACATATTTATATGACTACATGATAGCTCTAATTAAAGTTTATACTAAATAAAGAAGAAGTAATAAAGAGGTCAGAAAAAGATTATGGGGAGGAAAAATATATTTAAGTGTTATTAATAAAAAAAGAAGTTACAAGAGAAGAGAAATAGCATTTACAAATTCACGGATGTTTAAAAAAATGGAGGAAGTTAAGTCAAGCTACATTATAATAGTTTTGTGATTAGCAAAATTTGAAAATACAGAAAAAGACAGATTGTGGATTATAGAGGGCAAAAAGTAACATAGGAATAAGTTTGGGCTCAAATTTGAATGAATTGAGAATCATTTCAGTAATTAAGGGATAATAGCATGCTTAATTAAATGGGACAATTGATTAGTAAAGAAGAAGATAAGAAAACTAATTTGAAGAATACTAAAATAATATGAAAAAGAAAGAAGACGATAAATGGCTGATAAGATTGTAAGATAAATAAAAAGAAAAAAACAGGACTTTGAAAACAGGAAAACAGGACTTTGAAGTAAAGAAGAGAAGAAAGTCAAGAGGGACTGTCAACTGAATGTGTACTAGGATAAGTCACATGGTAGGAAACATTTCAGTGGAAATTAGATAAATAGAGAGACAAAAGAAGTACACGCAAATTACATAAACCCAACCCTGGCTCTGCCTTTTGATGTCTTAATTACTAGAGAAAATTACTAAACTGCTCTTTTTCAGTTACTTCTTGCATAAATTTGGAACAATTTTATCTTTTAGGTATATAGTCTAAATTATACATATATTGAACAATAATAATAGCTAAAGATTTAATGAATGTTTAATAAGTTGTGAGGTATTATTTTATGTATAATTATACATATGTGTAATCTCAGACATAGAGAGGCTTATTTGCCAAGTAAGCCAAGATATAAACACAGACAGCATAAAGATAGACCTTGCTATACTCTACAACAACTTGTCACTAAAAACAATATTAGTTTTATTAATTTTGGATAATTTGTAATGAAAATTACTGGTGCATTTTATTCAATACCCAGCTTGATACCAGTGTCAGAAACCAATTTGTGCTCATTCAGTACAAAACAAAGGTAACATCAGAATGAGGTGATATTTGAAACCATGGGCATGTGGATGAGGCTCTCCAAGGAAAGTGCATAAAATGTAATGAAGTCTAAACATGGACATTTAAGGAACAACCACCTCTAGGCTGTGGGTGAAAAAGTAGCTGAGAGGTATCTATTGTGACAGAACACATTTAGAGACGGATAATGAAAAATCACCTTGGCTATTTTTTCTTTTCCAATTAAGTTGACCTTTCTATCTAGATAGTTTTGTGTTATTATTTCAGTTAACAATTGTGCCATTCCATTGACCTTCATTGATTTATTTGAAGAACCGAATCACTTGAAAATGACAACTACTATTTACAAGTGAAAAATACATGCCGATATTATTCACGTTCCATGGAACTTAATAAGTGTTCTCTTTCTCTCAAACATGTCTTGATAAGACCATTTATTCTGTAGCATAACAAAACTCAAAACTTTCAAATTTTCACTTATTTAGTTATCTAGGAATAATTTAGGCTGACCACATCAACTTGACATTTCAATGGTTATAAATAAAGCAAATGGAATTAGCAGTGATACCCTGGGTAACGTGTTAATAGTAATAACGCCCCTCCTGAGAACTATTTCTTGAAGTATTAACTTAAACTGTAGATAATTACAAGTTATGCCCTTGGAACAATCATCTCTTGCTAAAAGGTACTCAAAGAAAAAGACTGACACAGTCTTCTCAGGTCATAGAAGGCGTATCCACACTTACAAATAAAACAAGATTAGCAAGAACTCATTTAGTATCATTATGATTAGTTCATTTGTTCAAGCTACAAAATTGAGATACAGCCTTGTGGATTCAACTTCTTCACATGATTAGTGTAGGAACTTGGGGGTGTTCCAATAAGGGCTTATGATATAGTTTAATTTCTCTCTTATTAAATTTGTAACTATGGATAATAATGTAACTTCTGGACTTCAGTTTCCCCACACACAAATTAGAGAAGGCAAAATTATTTTTCTCAAAATGAATTTTGAGGCTCAAAAAATAGTAATAGAAATATCTCTAAAGATAACCACATTGAAAAGAAAGAAGTAAAACAGTCACTATTTGAAAATAACATACTACTATATACACAGAACCCCAAAAGTTCCACCAAAAGATTATTAGAACTGATAAATGAATTCAGTAAAGTAGCAGAATTTAAAATTAATATTAAAAATTTGATTGCATTTTTATACATCAATAATGAACTATGAGAAAGAAAAATTAAGAAAACAATCTCATTTATAATTGCATTTTAAAAATAATATACCTAGGAATAAATTTAACCAAAGAGGTAAACGACCTGTATTCGGAAAATTATAAGACGTTGAAGAAAGAAATTAAAGATACAAATAAATAGAAGCATATACTGTGCTCATGGATAGGAAAAATTAACATCATTAAAATGTCCATAATACCCAAAGCAATCTATAGATTCAATGGAATCCTTATCAAAAAACCAATGGCATTTTTTCATGTAACTAGAACATATAATTCAAAAATTTATATGGGATCATAAAATAACCTAAATAGCCACAGCAATCTTGAG
The DNA here is from genome assembly GCF_902729225.1 of Pteropus medius. Taxonomy (NCBI): domain Eukaryota; kingdom Metazoa; phylum Chordata; class Mammalia; order Chiroptera; family Pteropodidae; genus Pteropus; species Pteropus medius. The sequence continues at coordinate 12,361,933 of NW_024354499.1, forward strand.
AAAAAGGAACAAAGTTGAAGATATCACAATACTTGACGATATCAAAATATACGACAAAGCTATAGTAATCAAAACAACATAGTACTGGCATAAAAACAGACACATAGATTAAGAAACAGAATAGAGAGCCCAGAAATAAACCCACACCTATTTAGTCAATTAATCTATTACAAAGGAAGGGAGATTATACAATAAGGTAAAAACATTCTATTCAATAAATAATGTTGGAAAAAACTGGATAGAAAATGCAAAAAAAACCCCACAAAAAACAAAAAACAAAACCCGAAGTGAACCACCTTCTAATATCATATACGAAAATAAACTTAAAATATATTAAATACTTAAAGGTAAGACCTGAAACCATAAAATTCCTAGAAGAAAACATAGGCAGTAAACTTTCTAACATTGATCTTAGTAATATTTTTTTCTGATATATCTCCTCAGACAAGGGAAGCAAAATAAATAATAAATAAATGGTATTACATCTAACTAAAAAGTTTTTGCACAACAAAGGAAACATCGACAAAGCAAAAAGATAACCTACTGAATGGGAGAAGATATTTGCCAAAATTTATGAAGAACTCATAAAACTCAACAACAATGAAAATCCAATTAAAGAAAAAACAGGCAGAGCATCTGAATAGACATTCCTCCAAAGAGGACATAGAGATGGCCAATAGACATATGAAAAGAGGCTCAACATCCCTAATTATCAGAGAAATGCAAATTAAAACTATGCCTCCTCACGCCTGGCAGATTGGCTCTCCTCAGTAATTCAGAAAGCAAGTGTTGGTGAGGGTATAGAGAAAGGAGAAACTGTTGGGAGGACTGCAAATCGGTATAGTCATTGTGGAAAAGGGTTTGGAGCATTTTCAAAAATTAAAAATAGAACTACCTTATTATCTAGCAATTCCACTTTTGGGTATTTATCAGAAGAAATCCAAAATTTGAAAATATATGCATTTCTATGTTCATTGCAGTGCTATTTACAATTGATAAGATATGGAAGCAACCCAAGTGCCTATCAATTTGGTAAAGAACCCAAGTGCCAACAATTTGGTAAAAGAAGAGGTGGTACAGATATACAATGGAATATTTCCTAGCCATAAAAAATAAATTAATTAAATCTTATCATTTGTGACAACATGTATAGTCTTAGAGGGTATTATGCTAAGTGAACTAAATCAGACAGAGAAAGACAAATACCATATGATATTACTTATATGTGGAATCTAAAGAACAAAATAAATGAACACACAGAACACAAACAGACTCATAGACACAGGAAAGAAACTGATGATTGTCAGATGGGAGGGGGTTGGGAGGCTGGGCGAAAATGTGAAGGGATTAAGAAGTACAAATTGTTAGTTGAAAAAGAGTCATGGGGATGTAAAGTACAGCATAGGAAATATAGTCAATATTATTGTAATAATATGTACAGTGCCAGATGGGTACGAGACTAATCAGGGGGATCACTTTGTATATTATATAAATATCTAACCACTATGATGAACACACAAAACTAATGTAAAATAGTACTGAAAGTCAACTAATTAAAAAATTAAAAATAAAATAAATGTAAGAAAAATAAGAAAACAGAAAAATGAAATATCTCTGTAAAATTATTAATTTTATACTCTAATTTGAAAAACTTTAATGAATACTTAAATCACAATTCATCTTTACATAAGGGACAATGGAGGAAGACCAATTTACACAAGGCTACACATTTATTTATAGTCAGAAATTAGATGGAGGCCTAGTTTACTTGAATAGAGCATGGTACCATCTTCAGTAATTATTCTACAGTATTTATTTATTTTTTTATGATTCTTCTTTTTTATTTAAATATATTTGGTATAAAATCTTATATTTGTTATATTAGTTTCAGGTGTAAAATATAGTTATTTGACATTTTTATACCTTACAATGTGATTACTCCACTAATTCTATTCATCATCTGTCACATGCAAACTTGCCACTGTATTTCCCTTCCCCTTTTCATCTACCCTCACACCCTCTCTTATGATAACAATCCATTTGGTCTCTGTTTTTATGAGCCTGTTTTTGTTTAAGATCTTTTTTTTTTTTTGAAGGGGGTACAGTTCTAGGTTTACAACAAAATTAAGAGAAAGGCACAGAAATTTCTCACATATCCCCTGCCCTCACACATGTATAGTCTCCCTGCTGCCCCTCCATTATCAACATTACATACCAATATGGTACATTTTTTTACCAAGGATAAACCTACATTGACATATCATAATTACTTAAAATCCGTTATTTACCTTAGGATTCACTCTTGGTGTTGTACAGTCTATGCATCTGGGTAAATGTATAAGGATGTATCTTCATCATTATAATATCATGTAGAGAATTTTCACTGCCCTAAAAATCCTCTGTGCTCTGCCTATTCTTTTCTCCTCTCCTCAACTCCTAGCAACCACAGATCTTTTATTAGCTCCATAGTTTAACCTTTTCTAGAATGTCAGACATGAGAATCATATAGTGTGTGGCCTTTTTAAATTGTTTTCTTTCACTTAGTAATATCCATTTATCTTTTTTGTTATATTTTTATGACTTGGTAGTTTATTTCTTTTTAGCACTAAATATTTCATTGTCTAGATGTACTACAGTTTATTTATCCATTACCCTATTAAAGGACATCTTGGTTACTTCCATGTTTTGGCAATTATAAATAAAGCACTGTAAACACCTATGTGAAGGTTTTGCATGGATATAGCTTTTTGGTTCCTGTTAGTAAATACCAAGAAACAACATCTTTGGATCACATGGTAAGAATATGTTTAGTTATATAAGACACTTCTAACTGTCTTCCTAAGTAGCTGTACCATTTTCTACATTTAATAATACAGCATTTCCACAAGCTGTAGTATTTATAAATAAATAAATATATATATATATACACATACATGACTAGCTTACAAAAATATAAATTAATATTTTAACAAATTATTGACTTTCATCTGTACACTTTGCCATTTGTGAAGTGTTAAGGAAAGGTTAAGTTACATAACAATGCTCTAACATTGAAACTGCAATGTCAAGTAGAGAGCCAGATTATATACACACATGCACGCACATACACATTAATTAGAATATAATTAAAAAAGAAAAATTCACAAAGTGAAAGATGGTAGAGTTGACAATTAAGGCTTCAATTTGAATAGGATATTAAGAATAGATTGGGAATTATGAGTCTAGTTCTTTGGAACTTGAAAAATAACATGAATGTAGGACTTGGGGATTATAAAAAAGGAAGGTGGGATAGTATTTGAGGTGTCCTATTAAATTCCACAATCAATAGTAATTTTTAAAGCATCGAGTAGTTTTCTTTAATTTTTTAGAGAGAAAATCAGAAAGTACAATAAAATATTAACTTACTAAAATTTTCTCAGTGGATTTGTTGAAGCTAGATCATTATCCATGGCATATACATTTGCTATCCTGCTGTGACCTCTCTATTATACATTCTCTCTTGCATGTCAAAAGAATTTTGAATGATTTCATACCTTCATTTTCCTGGCAGAACAGGGATCCACTCACCTGTTTTTGCACATCCTCTTTTAGAGCTCTCTTGGATAATGAGCAATCTGCAAAAACAGTGATTAAAATTTAATAACTCACATTCCCTCAATATTAGGCTACCTACTTAGCACAACTGAATTTGTTTCCCCATAATAAAGCTCACATTCATGTAGGCAGTGAACAAAATGCAAAAAAAAAAAAAAAAAAAGGAAGGAAATAAAATGCCTTTTTTCCACTAATGGTTATAAGATACATTAATATTTATTTCTATATCTTTTTACATCCATATTTTTAAAGTGAATAATGGTGAGAACATTTGATTTGGAGTCAAACTGACTGAGTATGAATGAATGTAGGTTGATACGTGTACTTAATTACTCTAAAGTTTAGTTTATACATTTATATTACAGGAATTAAAATAGCCCACTGAGTTATAGTAAAAATTGAGTTATATAAGATAGAATAATTGCTAGACTGTTGCACAGAACAACTTTTGCAATAATGTTATACATAAGTAAACACAAAATTCAGTAAACACAACTACTATGTATCTATTGATAAAGGCATAATAAAATTGTAAAAATATATATGCAGGAACTTTCATCAATAAAATTGCAAAACTCCACCAAAGGATATGTCTAAAGACAGTATTAATGGCAAACCATACTTTATTCTACGATAAGGAGTTTTTGTAGAATTAATGATATTTAACTTCCTAAATTCATCTATAAAATAACTAAATTCCAAACTATCTTGAATGATCATATTTTCACCTCAGTTTTTCCCTAATGCTGTTATAAATGCTCGAGGCTACAGAGCATTTCTGCCTGAGTAATCAGCACATACTGAGGCTGAACCCAGTGATCGATGGAGCGGAGACTGAATACAGAAGTACAAGAACTGTGTTTGAGCAGCTGCCACTGCCAAGCAGAAAACAAAGCTACAGAGCTTGCCCACTGCTCCTCACCCTTCCAGAGCCTGTGTCCCTGAATCCTCCCAGAACTAGCAGTAGGCTCCAGAAGAAACTGTAGCAGTGAGTGTCAGGCCACAAAACAGCAGAATATCTATAGCCCTGAGAACTGAAGAGATAGCTTCTGAGCAGCAGATGCACACTGTGGCTAATCCCAGTGACAAGGGTGGAAATACAGAGGCAAGGCAGCTGAGGTCTGGCAGTCTCCATTACTGGAGGAGAACCAAGCCACAAATAGTGGCAGCCTCTCTCACCCCACCCCACCCTCGCCTATCAAGGCTGATTCTAGCAGAGGCACCTGGGACACTCAGGCAGCACAACACTGTGTTGCCCACCACATTCTCTCATGGGATTAGAGCTCTGACACTGAGGCAACCTGGTCACAGAGGAGACACCCACCTCCTCAGGGAATATAAGACATTTTCCACCTCCCAGCAGAGATCCGAGAAGGCTGAGCAGTGCAAGAAGCTTGTACCCCCTTCAAGCATCACCTACTAGAAGACAAAAGGAAAACCTTTTTTTATGACCCTGATGAAGGGACATAACTCTTAAAAATAAAAAAAAAAAATTAAAAAAGAGCAGAGTGCATTCCCATAAGTGCCTAGACAGAGAAATAATGTACCAAATACCATGAAACTTGAAACCATGGATATATGTGATTTAAATGACAGAGAATTCAAGACTGCAGTTCTGAAAAACTCAACAAGATGCAAGAAAACTCAAGCAATTTATTGAACTCAGAAATAAAATCAATGAACAAAAGGAATATTTTACCAAAGAAATTGAATATTTAAAAAAGAACCAAAAAGAAATTCTGGAGCTGAATTCAATAATTTAAATAAAAGAATAAAAGAATTCAATAAAAGAGATGAAGAATAAAATAGCAAGCTTGGGAAATAGAGCTGACCGGATGGAGGAAAGAATTAAGGTTATTGAGATAGAAATCTGGAAATGATGCAGGTGGAAAAAGACAAAAACTCGAAATTTAAAAAAAAAAAAAAATGAAGAATTCTAAAGAACTATCTGCTATACCAGAAAAAGCAATATAAGAATAATGGATATACCAGAAAGAGAAGAGAGTGAGAAGGAAACAGAGAGAGAACTATTCAAATAGGTGATGAGAACTTTCAAAGCCTATGGAAAGAACTGGATATTCAAAGCTAAAAAGCAAACAGAACACTTAATTATCTCAATCCAAGAAGGCCTTCACTAAGGCACATTATATTGAAACTGTCAAATATTAATGACAAAGAAAGAATTCTCAAGGCTGTCAAGTAAATGGAGACAGTAATCTATAAAGAAAATCTCATTAGATTATCATCAAATTTTTTTTTAGTGGAAACTCTACAAGTTAGGAGATGGTATAATCAAATATTCAAAGTATTGAAAGAGAGAAATTATGAAAAATAATATGCCCAGCAAAGTTCTCTTTCAGATATAAAGGAGAAATTAAAACCTCTCCAGATATAGAGAAGCTGAGGGAATTTTCCACTACAGGCCTGCATTACAGGAAAAAAGGGGGTTATTCTACCTGAAATGAAAAGATAAAAGGATATAAAATGATGAGTAAGATGACTAACCGACAGACAGAAGCAGAAAATTATGACCCTCATTCAGAATAGGGTATTATACACTTAAATATTACATAATGATTAAAGGAAGTACGAAAGAGAAGACAATAGCTATTGCAACTCACAGCATAAATAGGAATAACTTGTGACAACAAAAACAGAAAAGGGGAGTGGTTAAGTTCTGAATTTACAGAAGGGAATGGAGATAAAATGCATGCAGAAAAAAAGAACTACTATATATAAGAAACATTTTTTTACATAAACTTAATAGTAAACACACATGCGCACGCACGCACACACACACAAATCCAGAACTAAGACACATAACATAAAATAGAGGGAGCAGAAGGAAAAAATCATAGAATACCACCAAGCTAACAGACAGAAACACAAGGGCAAAGAAACAACGTAGACACCAAGCTAACAAAAATTTAAAAAAAAGATAAAATGGCTATAGGAAAACCTAATATATCAATAATCTCTCTAACAAATTTAGGAAGATTGAAATCATACCAAGTATGTTTTCTGACCATAATGCTTTGAATTTGGAGCTCAGATGCATTAAAAAAGCAGGAAAAATCAAATATGTGAAAATTAAATAATATGCTACTAAAGAATGGCCGGGTCAAAGAAGAAATAAAAGGGAAGATCAAAAGACACATAAAAATAAATGAAAATGAAAATAAAACATATCAAAATATTTGAGATGTAGAAAAAAATGGTAAAAATAAGTGGTAATAAAAGTAGTAATAAGCAAAAGTGGTAATAAGATAATAATTATATCATCATAAGTATATCTCAAGAAACAAACAAAAAAACTTAAAAAAAATTTTAAAAAGGCAATAACAAATGAAGCCCAAAGTCAGCAGAAGGAAATAATAAAACATAGAGCAGAATTAAATAAAATTGAGAACAAAGACAATAGAAAAATTAATGCAGAAAGAGATGATTCTTGAAAAGATCGATAAAGTTAGCGAACTCCTGGTTAGACTTACTAAGTTGGAAAGAGAAAAGACACAAATAAAATCAGAAATCAAAGAGAAGTTACGAAAGATATCACAGAGATATAAACGTTTTTACAAGAATACTATGAAAGACTATATGACAACAAATTCAATAAAGTAGAAGAAATAGAAGAGTTCTTAGAAAAGTACAACCTTTCTAGACTAAACTACAAAGAACTGAAAAACCTAAATAGATCCATCAACAGTAAAGAAATTGAAATAATCATCAAAAACCTCCCGAAAAATACAGTTCCAGGAGTGGATGGCTTCACGAGTGAATTCTATAAAACATTCAAATAAGATTTTACACCTGTCCTTCTCAAACTCTTCCAACAAATTGAAGAAGAGACAATACTTCCTAACTCATTTTATGAAGCCAACATGATCCTGATACCAAAACGAAGTAAGAATAACAGAAACAAAGAAAACTACAGACCAATATCTCTGATGAATACAGATGATAAAATCTTAAACAAAGTACTAGGAAGCAGCTGGATACAAAAATACATTTAAAAGATTATACACCACAATAAGGTGGGGTTTAATCCAGGGGAGCAAAAATTGTTCAATGTACGCAAATTGATCAATGCGATATACCACATAAAAGGATAAAAAGCATATGATCATATTAATAGATGTAGAAAAAACATTTGAAAAGATACAGCATCCATTTACAATTAAAACACTTAATAAAATAGATATAGTAGTATAGTACCTCAACATAATAAAGGGCATATATGATAAACTTTCAGCTAATAATATACTCAATAGTAAAGAACAGAAAGCTTCTCCTTTAACATCAGGAACAAGATATGGATCCTCGCCCTCATTCGCTTTTATTCAATATAGTATTAGAAGTTCTAGCTAGACAAATCAGGCAAGAGAAAGAAAAAAGTCACCCAAATTAGGAATAAAGAAGTCAATTGTCTCTTTTTGCGATAACATGATTCTTTATATAGAAAACTCTAAATACTCCACCAAAAAACTATTAGAAACAATAAACAAATGCTGTAAAGTTGCAGAATACAAAATCAATGTACAAAAATACATTGTATTCCTATATACTAACAACAAAATTCCAGAAAAAAATGAAAAAAAATTATATTTTCAATTGCAACAGAAAGAATAAAATACTTAAGAATAAACTTAACAAAGCATGTGAAGGACCTATAAATCAAAAACTACTACGAGACGTTATTAAAAGAAATTAAAGAAGACACAGAAATGGAAAGATATCTGTGTTCATGGGTTGGAAGAATCAGCTTAGTTAAAATGGCCATATTACCCAAAGTAACAACAGATTTAATACAATCCCTATTAAAATCCTAATGGCATTTTTTAAAGAAATAGAACAAAATATCATCGGATCTGTATTTCATCACCAAAGACCCCCAAATAGCCAAAATAATCTTGAGGAAAAAAGACAAGGCCAGAAATAGCATATATCCTGATTTCAAATAATACTACAAAGCAATAAATAAGCAAAATAGCATATTATAGGCAGAAAAAAGAACACACAGACTATTGGAACAGAGTTGAGAGCCCAAAAATTAACCGACAGATATATGCAAAAGAGGAAAAAACATACAATGGAGAGAAGAAAGTCTCTTCAATACATGGAGCTGAGAAAATGGAGAAGCTGCATGTAAGATAATGATACTAGACTGTTATCTGTCACCATACACCAAAATTAACTCAAAATAGATCAAAGACCTAAATATAAGACCTGAAACAATAAATTGCACAGAGGAAAACATAGGCACTAAATTCATGGACTTTGGTCTTACAGATGATTTTATAAATTTGACCTCAAAAGCAAAGAAAGTAAAAGCAAAAATAGATATACGGGACTATATCAAAGCTGCACAGCAAAAGAAGCCATCAACAAAACAAAGAGTTATTCAACTGAATGAGAGAAGATATTTGTAAACAATGCTTTTGATAAGAAACTAATATGAAAATATATAAAGAATTCACACAACTCAACAACAAAAACCCCCAAACAATCCAATTAAAAAATAGGCAGAAGCCCTGAACATATACTTTTCCTAAGAAGAGTTACAAATGGCCAGTAGACATATAAAAAATGCTCAACTCCACTACATATTAGGGAAATGCAAATCAAAATCACAATCTGTTAGAACGGCTATCATCGACAAGACAAGTGATTATAAGTGTTAAAGAGGTTGTGGAGGAAAAGGAACCTTATACACTGCTGATAGGAAAGTAAATTGGTACAGCCACTATGGAAAACAGTATGAGGTTTCCTCAAAAAATTAAAAATAGAATTACCATATGACCCAGCAATCCCTCTTCTGGGTATCTAGTCCAAAATTTTGAAAACATTTATCTGTAAAGATATATGCACCCTGATCTTCACTGCAGCCTTATTCACAGTGACCAAGTCATGGAAACAACCAAAGTGTTCTTTGCTAGATGATTAGATAAAGATGTAGTACATATACAATAGAATATTATTCAGCCATAAGAAGACATAAAATACTGCCATTTGTGACACTATGGATGGATCTTGAGATTATCATGCTAAGTGTAATAGATCAGACAAAAAGTTGAGAACCGTAGAATTTCACTCATATATGGAATATAAATGTGAAAGCAACAAACAATACAAACGAAAATTTTAGATACAGACAACTGTTTAGTAGTTACCAAAGGTAAAGGGGAAAATGGGAAAGATAGATAAGGGTAAAGGGGGTCAAACATATGGTGATAAAAGGAAATTTTGTTAGGTAGTTAAACAGACATGAGCAACAGGGGAACAAAAGAATGAAGGCCTACCCCAGATACAATTCAGAGACCATCTGAAGAATTTATAGTTAAAGAATACATCCTGTATCCTGAAAGACAAAGGGCTGGAGGGCCATAAAACTGCAGCTGGTTTAGTCTGGCCACGGACACTACCCTAACCTACCCACAACCTCATTATACCATTATTACATCATTCCTATGCCTAATGAATCTAATTATAATAGATTGAATTCTGGGTAAACACATGCGCAATAAGGAAAGTGCTATATAGCAGCCAACTGTCAGTCAAAAGGTCCTCATGTGCTAATCACCCAGAAACACTTTTGTAAACACTCCCATCACAGCCTCAATATAATACAGACTTTCCCACTTCTGTGTTGTCATAGACCTGTTCTCTGAAAACCCGTTCCTCCTTTGGAGCCTACTCTTTTATCTTTTCACTCCTCAAAATACACAGGGCTACAGCTTTCCTTAGCATGGCCTGGCTCCTTCTAAAATGTACTTTCATTAACTATTACCTTTCATAACTCTCACTGTGCTGGAAACATCTCTGTGACAGTGAAAAGTACCAAGCATCTCCAGTGTTACTGGGGCAACGCTGGTGTTCAGATTGCCCCAAACGGTAACAGATTTTGGTGCTGTGTACTCGGATCCTCTTAATAAGTACCCAGGCTTCACTCTCTTAGCTGGAAGCTAATTTATATCTATTTTCATTTCTATATATCTGACCACCTTTTTCTCTGAAGCTTCTCTAATTTTCTCCTGAGGTGCGAAATGTGGGTGTTCCTCTTCCTGGAGTAGAAGTCCAGCAAAACTAGCTCTCTGTAGTCTGTCGCTGGTCGCTAGGTGCTAAGACCCATGATCTGTACTTCATTCGCCTCTTAGTGGGGTGGGGAGGGGAGGCTGCCCTGCACATACCTCTCTCCCTGTGTGGTGAGAACTATCCAACAGCGCACGGTTTCTACTGGCAGGAGCCCTCTCACTGTCTTTCTCTCAGTTACTCTCAGTCTGGTTTGCAGTGGTTGAATTCAAACACCTGCTTCTCTGTCAGTGGCTCATGGACCAGGCGCCTGCTTACCTCACTGATTAAATGGGCAAAGCTCCACCTTTCTACCTTCTTGGAAAACAATGGCGGTGGTAGTCTTTGGGGCTGCAGGACGCACACTTCTAAACTAAAACTCAGTTCTAATCGGTTTCTCTGCTTGCAATTTCAGTTGATCTCTTCACTTGTAGTCCTAAATTCCTCTGGGCGGCGGCGGGGAGGTGGGGTGATAGGCACAGGTGCCACTTTCCAAATAAAATACTTCTAGCACCAGAAGTTCAGGTTCCATGCTAGGACTCCAAGGTGTCTTCTCTTGTGTTGGAGACGGGGGCGTCCCTCTCATGCGGGGTAGCCACAAAATTGCCTTTCCCCAGGCCAGAAAAGGCGGCTATCTCATGCCAGAAAGCAGCACTGCATGGTCTCCCACTCTGGAGATGCTTTTCTTCTCTTTCCCTCTCCCATCCCCTTCGTCATCAGACACGTGGCCGCTGCCATCTTACCTTTAAGCACCTCTCTAGTGCCATCTTACACCCCCGCCTCGGAAAAATTTACCACTTTAGATTCAGGCTTTCTGAAGTCATTCTTTTTACCGTCTGAGTTTTCCAAATTTATTATGCGCACTCATTTTTATTTTTTATTTTTTGCATTTGTCACCTAAATTTACCAATTTAAAAATGCTAATTGCTTACTTTTACTTATCGCTTGAAATTAAAAGCCATATGAGGTTTTTTTCCTAACTCTCAGTAACTTTCAAAGTCTTGAGAAAGCAAGATGTAAATGCAGTCACTACTGCTTCAGGCTGAGCCACCTAGAGAAAAAAAAAAGGGCACTTTTAAAACACAAGCGGCTAGATTTACAAGCAGCACCCTACCCCTACCTTTCTCCAGCCTTTATAAAACTATTAAGGGCAAATGAATTACTTCTTTGCTTACTTTCTAATTGCCATTAGATATTAAGATCTCTGAGAGTGAAGATACAAAATTAGAGTTGTGTTTTTCTCTCTGACTAATAAGACGTTTCTTAAAACTTCAGACTGCTACTGATACTATGAACAAGTTTTCTGAGTAGATGTCAGCACCAAACTGATGGAGAAGGGAAGGTTTCAGTGGTGAGACATCCAGTTGGAAAAATGCACGTTTGGCTGACATGAGAATGAAAAGGCAGGCACCAACTTTATTGCGGGGAGCATGCTTCTGTTGCAGGGAGTACAGTTCTGTTGCAGGGAGAGTGCTTCTGCTTCTGCCCTCCTTCTGCTCCCTAGGGGACCACATGGGCTTCATATATATCAGAGTATAATAGTGGCATTCTGCCACACATGAGTGATACAATAAGCTGAATCCTGCTTACCGATGTTAGGTGCAGGTGCCCTACTACAATGTAACATTCTAAATCCGGAGTCCTATTCCTAGCCTCAAGCCTGGATTACTCCCAGATATGGGACCAGTTGGGCCTGGGGCCCACAGTAGAAAACAAGAATTCTGTACTTTATCAAAATAATCTTCTGTGTTTTAAATCAACAGCTAGATACATTTGTCTCAAATTAAGCCAATTTCTTATAAATCTCCACAGGTTCCTCCAAAAAATGAAGCAGAAACTATGACCTAATCCTGTAACTGGAAAATAGATATCTAACTACCTAACAATTTGACTCTGGTTGTTGAATACACAGCACAATATACAGATGGTGTATTATTAAATTATACAGTTGAAACATATAATTTTATTAACCAATGTCACCTTGGTAAATTAATTGAAAAGTAAATAAATAAAACAAGAAAATGGACAGTAGCTATCATTTTAATTATTAATTTAGTTAGTTCATTCCAGGAACTAGGGCTAACAATCTAATTAGCAGACACTAAGAATATAGTGTGTAAGTGATATAAGGACTTTAATAAGCACTATAAAAATTAGAGGAAGAAGCACATTCGGAAGTAGATGACAGGAAATAATTGATTATATCTACTAATTTCCTTTCTTTCTTTCTTTCTTTCTTTCTTTCTTTCTTTCTTTCTTTCTTTCTTTCTTTCTTTCTTTCTTTCTTTCTTTCTTTCATCTCTTTCACTTAGTAGTCACTTCTTTGTACTTTTCCTGGTTACTATAACTGGAAATAATAAATACATCATACTTGGTTACAGTCTGCACTTCTCTGAGCTACATTCCTACTTAATCCTGCTCCAAAAGAATCTCTCGTGGAGAATTTTAATGTTTTGAAGCAAATGGAATAGTTGCACACAAATAAAACTCATTTGCTTTGAGTAGTTTATTGTTTGTAGAAGTGACTAAACACCCAAACAGTGCAATAATAACTGGTAATGATAAATGGGATCGAGAATAAATACATGATGTTAGCCATTGTAATTACTATGATTAAGTTATAATTTTAGTAGTCAAATTTGAGGTCTCTATTTATTTACTACCTTCTGAAGGTTTTCTCCTAGGGTCACTATGATAAACATTTGTAATATTCATGGGCATTCACCTCAAATGTATTAAAAAGAAAGCAAGGTATCTTTACTGCCTGTTCCAGTACCGGGCACTGTTGATGTAGATGTTGCCACCACATTATTAGGTTTTCCTTTGTTATCTTATAGTAATGAATTAAGGTAAAGACCCCACATGTAAAGACCCCATATGCAAAGCTGTGAAAATTGTCTTTCTAAAGAATGTTTGAAAAGTATGTTGCTTTGAGGTTTGATCAGTATTAGCACAGCATTTTAGATATTTCACATTTTTAGTATACTTTCTTCTTTTATTAGTATTTGTTAGTATTTTTAAATATGCCTAGGTTAGCATACTCTTGCATTTTTTCTCTTGTTAAATTTTGAAGTGGTCAGTTGATGATCTGCCTTTAATTCATTCTCACAAGATATGAAGTATCCTCAAACAAGGCTTTTTGTTTGAAGATTTATTATCTAAAATTAACTAAAACCTAAATAAAACTATCAAAGATTGTGTAATTTAATTTTTGAATTTAGTACTCCAAATAATTTCACAAAGATTAGAATTATTTTATTGTATATTCTACATCATCCTATTTTATATTATTATAACATGACATATTTGGTTCTGATATTTTGTTCTTAAATGTATATAGTTATTGCATTCTGTTACTGTTCACATTAACTGTAATTAATCCAGTATTATAAAATTATTAGTTTATTTTACATTAAATTATTCTTAATTTATGAATCAATAATTACTGAAACATTATATTTGTTCAATAAATATATTTGTAATAAAACCGACTAAACATATGACAAAAATAAGGCAAATTTTTCTTTCCATTATCTTTAGAATGCTTATGTTATTTCAAAAGAAATATTTGAATATTATTATGTTCAAAAGACTGCCTTATTGCCACTAACGATTGTGTTATACTGACTGGATATGATTGTACCCACATTACCCTGTATTCTTTATTTGGACACAGTGATTAGCTCTTTAAATGGGCTAAAGCTGAAGCCATGCAGCAGAATTTGGTCAAATAGTGAGACCAACATCTAAACTTGGTACAAACATAAACTTCACAGTAGAAAATAGTCTTGTCCACACAGACATATAGGAGTCAGGAAAAGATCATCCATACATACAGAAATTCTATAATGAGAGGCATATTTCCAAATAGAACGTTATCATATTTCTTCAAGCACATTTAGCAATGGAAGTGCATCAACATCTATGAGAAATAATTGGAATTAAAGAAAACTCTCTGTATATTGATCACAATTTTACCAGTTATTTTATCATTAAATAAATGGTTTAAAATTTGTATATAACTCAGTCCTTAAATTTTTTAACAATTCTTAATGTATGATTTTATTTTCTTAACAAGAATTTGAATACATAACCTCTTCAGAAACTGAATAGGATGGACTGCCAAATTACAGTCACGATAATGGTTTAATTTCCACAGTTTAAATACTGGTTTTGTGAGAATGATTTAAGACATAGGGCCTTGGAGCCTATTCCTAAGAAATTCTTGTTTAAGATCTGTTCTTATATGTGGATTTCTCTTCCTTTGAGATGAAGAAAGGAGTAACAGGCTTAAGACAGGAGGAAATTGCTAGCAGACAAAAGGTGGAACATATTTTATCATTCTAGAAAAAAAGCAGAGTAAAAATTATTTTTGTGCCATGGATTTGTCTACTCTAGAAAGGGACTTGGTTTGTCATTTAGCTCCAAACACTTATCTTGTACGTTCTTTGGAAAAATCAAGTATTTTATCCAGTGTGAGTATTTATGTGATAACGCAGTGTGATCTCAGTAAGTTATTTAGCCCCTTCTTCATGATGCTATTTGATCATCTGTGAAATGGAGATGGTAATGGTATTAACCTTCAAAGTGTTGTAATGAGAATCACACTTGTTATAGTGATAATATTTAAGAAAATTATTGACTTTTGTAAGATCCCATTAAATGTAGATGATGATGAGGGGGGGAGTGGTGATGATGATGATTGATTGTTATTATGATTTACAAAATGTTTTGACATTGACAGAACCATTTTTAGTTCTCAATTGGGTTCAAAATTTAATCAAATTACAGGTTAAAAAATTTACAAATATGGTAGTCAAAATAATGGTCCCCTAAAGACAAGGATGCCCTAATTTCTGGAATCTGAACTATGTTACTTGCATGGTAAAAAGAACTTTGCATTTATGATTAAGGTTAAAAAACCTTGGATGGAAAAAGTATCTTGGAAAAGTATCCCAATCTCATCACACAAATTTTTTAAAAATAAAGGAACTTTCCTGGCTCTGGTCAGAGTAAAGATGTGATGACATAAGCAGGGTCATTTAAATGGCATTATTTAAGAACTCAATTTGTGGTTGATGGCTTTCAAGATGGAAGAAGATACCACACACCAAGGAATGCAAGGGGCTCTAAAATATAGAAGAGTCAAGAAAACAGATCTTTTTCTGGAGCCTCCAGAAAAAAATACAGCCTTGACGACATCTTGATTTTAGCCCAGTAAGATCTGTGTCATGCTTCAGACTTAAAGAACTAAAAGATAATCAGTTTGTGTTGTTTTAAGTCACTAAGTTTGTGAAAATTTAGTATATCAATGGAAAATAATTACAGTAAATGAAGGAGTGGAGTGGGTATTGCACGGGTCTGTCCCTGGATGTACAGAATATGGTTATGATTTTTTTGAATTCTGAAAATGAAATATTGTTAGTGGTTTTCAGAGAAACAGAAACAGAACAAACAATGTGTGTGTGTGTGTGTGTGTATGTGTGTTTGTGCGTATGTGTATGTGTGTGGGTATTATATATACTATATACATCTATATCATGATAATGTGTGTATGTGTGTGTGTGTGTGTGTGTGTGTGTGTGTGTGTGTGGTATCAGTCTCGCTCAGAAATGTTTTATATCAGTATGGATTCACCATACGACTAAGGACTAGTTGAACTCCCACAATGTTCTAAGATAAACCTTCAAATGCACCACCTCCTATGTCACTTTCTATCATTTGCTTTGTGCTTCCAAGTAGCTGAGGCTTTTCCGCATGAATTCTTGAACTTTTTCCTGATCAGCCTGATCATTCTGTCCAGATTTATTATGAGATTTGTTATGAGAAGTCGGCTCATGAAATAATGGAAAATGAGAGGTCTTACAATCTGCTATCTGAAAACTGGAAACCCGGGAAAGCTAGTGACGTAAGTTGGTCTGAGTCTTGAGTCCTGAGAATCAGGTGAGCCAACAGTGTAAATCCTAGTCTGAAAGCAGAAGTTCCATGTTCTAGCTCACATGATCAGGCAGAAGGAGAGAAGAATTCCCCCTTCCTCTGGCTTCTGTTCTATTCAGACCCACAGGGATTAAATAACGTCCACCTACATTGAGGAGGCCAGTCTGCTTTACTGAGTCCAACTGTTTAAGTACTAATCTCATCCAGAAACACCCTCACAGACATACTCTGAAGAAATATTTAACCAAATATCAGTAATTAGGCCAGAGTAGAGTTAATATCAGAAAAGAGAACAAGTATTTATGTAGAAAAGCCATACTCACAATCAAGCAGAGAGCAACATAGGTGGTGGTACATTTTGAAAGATTTACCTTAGACACAACATCACAGGAATTCAACTTATTTTACAGGGAATGAATATTGGTATAAAAACATTGCTGAGTGAGAATGGAAACAGAGTTATGCAGGTAAATAATTATGGATATTTGATATGTACAGAGGTTGATGGATTGGCTTGCTAAACCAACTAAATCCAGTAAGAGACAATATTAACTCTAGTAACTGGACTATTGTTATCTCTCATAAACCATTACTTCCTTTCATCGTTGGGTCTGGATAAACACTGAAACTTACTCCTTCCAGTTCTGGCCTGCTCCGCTACTTTCCGTTTCCATTCTGCTGTGTTATGCACAGAACAAGGGAGTTAACCAACCAACTCAGGTGACCTAGAAAAAAACCCGTCATAATCAGTGAATATATTCCCCTTGGTGTTCCCAATACATACAAACACAGTATGGTGAAATTCTGAATAATTCATCATAATCTATATTCTGGCTACAGGCAAGGTTACAAGACAGGTAAAAGGACAGTCATCAAAGAGTGCTGTTTAGAAATGAAACGAAAAGATGGTTGTTGAAATATAACCTTGTTGACATGCTAGGAATGTTCAGAAACTGGGTAAACACACCTAAACTCGATGATGCACATCAGCTATAGCTTAGCCTATCTTGCAGGCAACAAAATCAGCAACTAGTTTAAAACTACTGTTTCAATAGAGACTATAGATTACTGCAGTGGTTAGCTTTATTTAGACTGCCTTGAAAACTCGGTGTTAGAAAGAGAGTTTTATACAAAGTTGAGAATATTTTGAACCAATGTAAATTTTAAGATTTTAAAGTACAACAAGCTATTCCATCTCCTCACAATTTTAAAGCCTAAATATCTCTCCTCTCTTTCCGATGTCAGGTCTTCCTTTGTCTAAGACACAATCACAATCAAAATGATCTCACTTGTGATCATTTTCTAAGCAGACACTCTATATCTAGACTTTTTCCCTGCCTAATTAATAACGGATTTTGTAAAAAAAAAAAAAAAAAAAAGACTAATCCTAAACAAGCAAACAGACAAATATGCAAAAATTCTCCTGCTTTAAACTCTCTAATGCACTTAACTTTGATTACAGTAATAATCGAACCCTAATCAGCTCATAGTATGCCCTCTGTATTCTAGATCTGCTTTCTGATGTGTTTCTTTTCTGTCTTCTCTTCAATTTTGTGGTTTCCTAACTGGAAGTTATACAGTTCTCAGTCTTGCACTCTCTTCCAGATGGAATCTTTTGCATGCTGATTGCTCCAGCCCGAGAAGCCTTGACCTTTCCTAACAATTCTCTCCTTCATTATTTCCTGGTTATCTCCTAGCCATTCTTCAGGTCTGTTTCCTCCAAAAAACCTACCCTGATTCCTCAAACCAGGTTGAAGTATTCAAAAATTATCTTCAGCAAATGAAGTATTATAATTGTTTACACACATAGGCAATAAATGATATGCTAAATTTCTTACAAAGTTAGCTCTCTAAAAGTTATTATTTTCTCTATATATTTTACTTGATTTAACTTTTTCCACATGGAATTTTATTTAGAAATATTAGAAACTAAACTACATTGTATTTGCTATTACAGATTTTAATTAGAAGAATTTGCCTTTAATAAAGAGACCAAGAAACCAAAATGTAATGTATAAAATATATATCATATTTAATGTATACTAATAATAAACACAAAGCAAGTTGTTATAGAAATAGATCATTCTATGTTCCTAGAGTAAGAAAAATCATGGCAACCATGTAGAACCATCATGCTATTTACCACAGGCATCTTCTCACCTGTATCCATGACAACTAATCAACCTGGACTTAAGACTTTGAGTGCACAAGATCTTGCTTTGCCTCTAATGAGAGAAATTAATTCTAAATACTTAATCAAATCTGCCACCCTAAAACTTCTACTTTATAGTCCTATTTTGGCTGTCTTGCTGCAGGCCGTGATATAAGTAAATCTATGGGTAACAATACTTAAAATAACTTAAGAGCATAGATTTTTTCCCTCCCATTTATCTTTTCTTCTCCAGTCTAAAAACTCCTAATATCTTCCAAATTATTCTTCTTGAATGATACAGTGTGATCAAAGTTGAGCTTATAAGAGAATGTCTTGAATTGAATTTAAGATTCTTGATTATCATATCAGTTTAGTACCCAATTGATATTTTTTATACTCTATATCAGCTTAGGCAACCTCCAATACTTAAGTAACCTCCAATACTTAAGTGATGGTAATCACATCACCATGTAGATGTTCCTAACTTTTGGTGAATTTTAATGTTATATATTGTAGTATTTAAAAACACATTTATCTTCTTTTGCTCATTTTTAAGTGTTCTACCTACCAAACATTTTGTTGTTTTTTACTTTAATTTTTCTATTGTTAGATTTGATGATCTCTGAAAATTTTAGTTAGAATTTTTGTCATTCGATATATTTGTTATGTCTTTTGAGCTATCTGTACGTATCAACAATAATAATTCCAAATTTGCTGTAGGGACAGATATTTTAAACTACTGCCTATTAAAAAAAAAAAATGGTGGAGAAAATTGACCAAGATGTTTTTTGACCAATACATTTATTTTTAAAATTAACCATTTTTAATTTTTTTTTCTCTTTATAGCTAATGACTGACCGAATCATCTTTTAATATCCCATTCCTTTGAGATAAATAACAAACATATTATACCTGTGCACTACAGATCATTTTAGGTTTATTAACTCATCTATGCTGTGCCCAAATGCTACATGAATTTAAATCTGTCAAAACCTTCATGGCTATTAGAAAATCTGAGGCTTCCATTTTGCTTTTAATTTACTAACTGACTCTCAAATGTAAATTTTAAAAGTCTTAATACTCTTTATTTATATACATCTTTTTCTTTCAAACGTATCTTCTCTAAAGGCTCTAATGACACAAACACCCATAAAATAGAGCAATTGAGATCAAGTGGAGACTTTCATGTGGTCAATTAAGCAGAAAGTTGTGTGTTCTTTATCTAAAGCTTTCAAATATCCTTAAGCTGTGAATGTTTTATTGAAGAGGTTGTTTTACTTTTAGTAGCAGAAATATTTCTGGGCTTCGAAGTCATATTCAGCCCTTAAGGGCTCCTTGGAGAGAATGAGTGACCTTTATCATCAAAGCACTAAATGAGAACACCACTGGCATAACCGTATTATCATATAGCGAATTTAAAAACCAGATTTCTAAAAGGGCATGAAATTGGCATAATGGAAAAGGCCTAGTATGAGTCCTTATGGAATTGTTCCATGAATTGAAGAGAATGCAGATCAATTAGAGTGGGACTAATTTTGCCTTTTAAAAATCTGCAGCAAATTGAGCATGAGATTATGAAAATAGGATATCATTGAAGAGGCAACATACAGCCATAGATATAGATTTCTGTGACTTAAATATTCTTCTACACACAATAACAGGTCAAGAATGATTGATTCTATTCTAAACATTTTTTTAACCTCCACTCAGTGACCAGTCAATGAGATAAAACATAGTTGATTGTAGAAGATAAAGTTTAGATTGCTTCCATGTGAATACCAAAGACTAAGTTATAAAATATATATATATATATATATATATATATATAAGCATATATATAATATGCTTAAACCAAAAAAAAAAAATCATGACTTACTGGCAAACATTTTATATTATCTAAAATATATGTGATACTGTAGTACAGAATATGAATAGTTGCTATAGCATAGATAACTAAGTTAATCCTCTTAACTTTTTCATTCTTAAGCAACCCAAACTGTACACACACACGAGTCAGAAGTATTGGCCCAAAAATGTCAGTGCAATTTCTATTGTGCTTTCAATTACCAAGATTGTGTAATTTAAATTGAGTATAGGTATGCTTACCTGTAAGAGTTTCTATATTAAGTAGCTTATATAAATAATTCTATAACATTACCAATTTCAAAATATTCTTTGAAAAAATTTAAGCAAGTAATCAAGGCTTATTTTGCATATTACATATTTAGAATATACTTTTAAAAAGAATAGTAATAAATTAAGAGTGTAAAAAGAAAAAGTTTGAAGAATTGATATTTAAATGGCTGCAGTTATAACAAAATTATTTAGAATTAATGAGAATTGAAAAAAATCAATTAAGTGGATATAAGTGAACATAAGACAAATGAGATGTAGAGTATGATTTTGTTAAACATGATGTATGGTACTCTTGCTTTGTGTAAATACTTAGTATTTTCTTGGTAGACAATTAAAATATCAAGGAAGAGAACTGTTCCAATCAGTTACATCTTAATAGTTTTAAATGTCTATTGATTGAATACAGAAAAATCTTAAAATTTTACTTGATGTGTAGATACATATGTGAATATTTACGTAAACAAGATTAACACAAATGAAGGAGGACATCTCTATTAAACTCAAGAATGAGATTAGATTGAATCTAAACTTTGAAATATTTTGGGGATTTAGAATTATAAATTGAGTATTATTGTCTTTATAAGTTATATAAATGTCTAATTGATATATTGTACACTTAAACATTGAAATCTTTTTTAATTGTACATATTATATTTGTTTGGTATTCTCAATCATTGCCTCTGAGTTTATGTTATCACAAACAGAGCTACTACAAAATTTTCATGCTTATGGCCTTAAGACATGTGACAGTTTGCATTTGCTACAATATCCAGGAGTGTCTCTGATGGGTCTTAGGTATACTTAATTTCATAATTTAATAATTTTATGTATGGCCAGACTGTGCTACAGATGGGTGAAGACTTTGTTTATTCAGCCACAGTAAAAAAAAAAGAAAAAAATTTCTATCCTTCCAAATTTTATCAATCAATTCTACAGGTGTATTTTAATTTTAATTTTTCTATATTTGGTTCACTAGTGAGGTTACTTATTGTTCAAATAGTATACTTGTTAGTCACTTAAATTTTTCTTTTAGAAATGTTTATTAATGTTTTGCTAATTTTTTTCAATTAAAGCCTTTTTTTTTCCAGTAACTGGTAATAGTTTTTTCCATTTTTACAATTATATTAATCCTTTGATAATTTAGGTGCTAAAAAACAAATTTTACAATCTATATATTTTTTATATATTACCTTGTTTATATGAAAATGATTTATTAATAAAGTATATTAATATAATTAATCAAAATTTTACAAATAAATTGTATTTATTTATTTTGCTTTTGTTTAATAGAGCTTTCCAAACTCATGGTCAAAAACATATTTTTCCAAAACTCCTGTTTCAGGATTTTTTGTTCGTTTTATTGCAAACTCGTTTTTACTTCTAATGTATCTGAAATGCAATTTATATATTGTGAAGACATATATTATTCTTACTATTTCTATTGTCTTTAATAGAAATTATTTGCTAACATTACTATTCAGGTCCTATTTTTTATTCCTTATATGGTCATATGTGCTTATTAATTATTATTTAGATTGGCCTACTATTATTTTGTCTGTCTTATTAATATTATTGTTTCAAAAAATTTATTTGGCTCTGTCAAATCTCTTATTTTGCTTTACACTTCATTAATTTATGTTTGCAACAATTTTATCTGTAGAGTCCATTTTTATGGGCTCTATTCTATTGCTCTTCATTTACATTCTTGATATTGTGCACCAGTTTAAAAATATGCACCATTTTTAAACATCTAAGCATTTAAGATTACACTTTTTTAAATTACCTCTTTAGCTAAATGCTCCTAAAAGTTTTTATTTAATGCTTTATTCACTATAAAATATTTTAAATTATTTTATTATCATTTATTTTGTGGCTTATTAAATATCTAGGTGTGTATTGTTGCAATCCACACAATTTTTTGTAATGTCTTTAATTTTTTCCAGAGTTCTTAATATAAATTATAAAATGTTTACATTTTGTAATTATTCCATGAGCAACTAAATAGGTATAATTTCTAAGTATAGGATACAAAGTTCTACATATTCCTATTAATTCACACATGGAAATTATATTGTGTAGATATTTCCTATATTTTCTAATTAAGTTTGCTTTCCTATTGTTTGAATAAATTTAGAAAACCCTAAAATTCTTGCTTTCTATATTTATATTAATCTCATATAATGAAATATGTGTACATAAATTTTTTATGTTATTAGAATTTTATTATTTGCTTCTGCTTTAATTTTTTACTTTTTCCTTTTTGCTAGCCAAGTTTCTGTTTGATTTTTCTTCTTCCTAATTTAAATGCATTTTTTGAATTATTTTAGTCATTTCTAAACATACGCGATATATTTAAATTTCTCTTTCTGTGTTCTATTGAGAAAATATTTGTGTTTTTTAAAATAGTGAATGATAGTTTTACATGTCTTACAAATGCAGTTACAAAGAATATATATTTTTATTTTTAGAGTGCAGGGGGTTATATGTAGTTACCTTGTTAATTATGATGTTCATAACTTATAATTTTATCATTTTTGTCAGTTTGAGTCATCAAATTCTGATAGAGGTGTTCTAAAACATTATACTCATTTATTTTCTCCTCATAATTGGGTTAGTTTTGTTTAAATTTTAAAGCTTTCTTGTTAATTATGTATTAATTCCTGATATTTTATATTTGTTTTTTACTCTTTTTAATATTATATAGTGTCCCTCCCTATCAGTATCAAAAGGAAACAATGTATTATCTAATTAATATAATTAAAAATAGTTTTATTTACAAACACAACTAATGACAAAGAATTAAGAATAGCTTAGAGAAAACCTAAGGGATAATGCAGGAACTCGCAGTCAAAAGAGGACTTTATGACATAGCGGATGGTAGGAAGTAGAAGAGACTGCCTTGAGAGAAACATTCAAGGAACAAAGTCCACCATAGTAAACTTCCCAGAGGATAGTCTGGTTATCACTTGGACTCATTCTCCTCCCTTCCTTCAATTTCCCTCAGAAGTTCTCATTTGCCCAAACTCAACCAGAAACTTCTGTTAATGAAGGCCACATAGTTTCAACGTCTTGGACAGAGTTTAGATTGGAGAATGTAGTGACTGAATCCAAAGTTTCTATGATAGGCCATTTCCTATCATAATGTCATACACTCCAAGTGTCAGGAAGCAATGTCGGGATTCTATCATTTATTATTTCTATCTCAGTTATACATTTTGCAAGTAAGAAATTATGGAAAGTACTAATAATGCCATCAGATTTACTATTAAACATGATAGATTCAAAATTTGATCTATCAGCTTCTCCTTAAATTCCTCCTAGTGAACCACACAATGATTTCAGGTATCTAGCGATCAGTGTAAGTTCAGACTTACTATCTAAATAACTTCTGGAATAACTTCTTATTTCCTGCTTCCTGGTACATCACTGCAGATATGTCTTGGAAAGGCTTAGAGAAAGATTTATAGTATATACTTGAGGGTGTACTAAAGGATACTTTCTAAAATAGACCTGGAATACTAATCAGCTGACTGTCTCTCAGTTTATAAATTGATCTGTGAACTGAGGTATGAAAAAACTATATGAATCTCCACAGTAGTGATCACAGTTGATTTCTGTCCAGCAGACCTATAAGTTTTCCTCCTATATATATCCCATATAAAATATTAGTAACCTACTCATTATTTTATTTCTAGGAATCTTGCATTTAATCAGCCATTCAACAAAAGCTCTAAACAATCTGGGATCTACCTCTTCCTGTGATCTATTGTAATTACATTAATCTCCTCTATGATGGATAAACAACAGTATCATATGACTTCTGCTACTCTGGGCTGCCAATATTAGCACTAAGATTAGGAATAACATTTCACTGAATAATCACTCAATGTCATCTCTAGAAATAAACCGCAACTACCAAAAAAGCCTCAGGGGTGCTTTTGCCTCTGCCTTTACCAGTATATTCTCTATTGCTTTGGTAAACTCTGGGCCCACTTGGAGGCTGTGATTTAGAAAATACAGACAAACTTTCATAGAAAATCTATTTGAGCATCTCCCCTTCCCTGGGTCATTGTAACTCTTCATTTATATGTCAGGAAGATCCTAACATTTCAACTTGGTTAATAGTAGGCCATTATTTACCTAGTAAGCAACCTAGAAGACCGGTCCTTATCTCTGTTTGTTAAGAATATTTTTGAATTACTCTCATTATGGATTTAGAATCAGAGGTGATAGAAGTACACCCTAAGATAAATCGTCAGCACAAGAAGACTTAGCCCATGAATAGTCATTGAAAGGATTTTATGTGAAAATTAAAGGAGTAGTTTAGATTCAAAGTTCTCTTCCTCATTTGTGTTTGCATTCTTTATCCTCATTGGTGTTCTTGTCTCAGTATAAGAACATTCATAAGGTTGAGCACTAATCAGTATTGCAATTCTGCAGTCAGACGAGGCTATGTCCTCAGCCTTATCTCGATGCAACTACAGGAGTTGAGGGAACTCATTCAGTACTCCCAAGTAGGACTTTTTTTCATGTGTATTGTAATCGTATATTTGTAACTTTTAATTATATTTTCTCAATATAGACTCAATATTTATCAAAAGAAATCAGAGAACAAAGTTTTTATAAATTGTTTTTTCCGTAATGATTAAACTGCAGGGCCACTCAGTCTTTCTATTCCCTGCTCTCCATCTGCCATAATGTCATCAGGAATAATTGTAGTAGTCGTGTTGTCAACACACATCAAGAATTATTTGTATTCCATCTCATACCACCAGCAAGAGGGTTACTCCCCTGTTCTCAAGTATAGCTTCAATCCAATTCTCAAAATCCACTTTTGAATCTGTTTCCTGCAGCCTCTTCTCACTTCCCATTTTCTGTATCAGACAACTTCCAACGAGAAATGAAGCAAATATTCAAAATAGCACAATGCAAGGAGTAGTTATTCACAAAGGGACTGATTACATAAGTAGAAATGAGGTGTGAGGTAAGTGTAATAACCTGGGGCTTACAGAAGAAGAGTTATTATTATCTCTTGTCTGAAAGGAGTAGAGGAAAAAAACAATGATGGAAACTCAGACAGAGGGTCAGAAAGAGGCCACAATGAAAGAGGTAATTATCTTCAATTGAAAGAAACAACTGCCGGCTCAAATCAAACTTATAAAGAGAAAACACAGAAAGAAAACCTTTGACCAAACCATCCTCCATCTTTGTAGTACTTTGTATGAACTAGCCATAGCCAAATCCGACTAGAGGACAAAAGACACAGAAGCAAAAACCCATTTCTCACATTTGTTTCGCTTTTTAACAAAATATCTGATATTTATCAGAGTTAAGGATAAAGTGATATCTTAAGTAGTTGCCATGAAGTATGGATCTTCTGATAATGCCAGCTGTCCACTCAGTTAGTACTATGACAATATTTTAATAAGAAATCCACAGTGCCACTGGAGTAGATT
Organism: Pteropus medius; assembly: GCF_902729225.1. Taxonomy (NCBI): domain Eukaryota; kingdom Metazoa; phylum Chordata; class Mammalia; order Chiroptera; family Pteropodidae; genus Pteropus; species Pteropus medius. The sequence goes on from NW_024354499.1 coordinate 12,388,276, forward strand.
CAATGAATTAACACATGCATTTATTATAATAGCAATGATGAAATAGTTTAACTAAGTTATAGACATAGTAGTATCAGTCAATAATTAATCATATTTATGAACACATCGTTGCTGTTGTTTTCTTTTTTGCCATAGTATTACTTTGCTTTAGTTTTCATGTACTGAAATCAGTTGCAAACAGTTCTGCTCCCAGTTTACATGTGTGCTCCTAAAATTCACTGCATGAGTTAAAATTGTACAATAAAAAAATATCTATTTTATTAACAAAATTTGGGCACAACATTCAAACACTTTTTCAATGATACATACAAAAAGATAGGAACCTAATTAAAAGTGACTGCAAAGTTTTATATATAATTAATATTTAAGAAATACATGAAATATACAAAAATATCATATTTCCAAGAAAGGGACCTGAATTTTGCTTGTCAAAGAACTTGTAAGGTTTACAGCTTGTGAACATTTTTTGTAAAATGGTAGAAGGAAGGTTATCTGAAATGAGATGGGAAATTCTTAAACCAGATATGGATGAGTGGTGACTTATAATATACATAGTGAAGTGAGGGAGACTGCAGATGTTTGAGATTTGTTTCCATATGGCTTGATTGAGCTGGGACCAGTTTTCTGTATTTTCCTAGAGTTCCTCCTGATAAATCAAGCAAAAAATCTATCATGTTATGATCAAATTATTTTCCAATATATCAATTGTTTTGAAACAAACTCACACTTTTAAAACAAGCTTAATATTATAACTTATTGTGTAATTTTAAGCATTTTTCCTTTTGAGTCTATACATATTAAATAATTTTTGGCTTCAAATTACTGAAAATTTATTTTGTTTTTCCTCTTAAATTATAATATAACTAGGTATAAAATTGTAGGATGAGTTCTTAGTGTGATTATTTATTTGCAGAAATGTTTTGAAGAAATTACTTCACATATTTTGGTGTCTTTGGTTGCTGATGTCCTCAGTTTCTGTAGGTAATTCATCTTTCTACCTTTTGTTGGACATAAAAGTTTTCTCTTAGCAGTCTTGAATTGCTGTTTCACCAAATAGGTTTGAATCCAGGTTTAATTGTTTTTGTACCTTTTTGCCCAAAGTGTGCTTTTAAGCTGAGAACTTATACTTAGTTCATTTCTCTAAAATTTTAGTATGTATCTCTTCAAATGTTGTTTCTTCCATTCTTTCATAGAGTCCCTTAATCTAATGTTTAATGCCTTCAGCTTCTTTTTCTTCCTTCCTTTCTTCCTGCCTCTGTTCTCTCTCTCTCTCTCTTTCTTCCTTTCTTTCTTTTGCTTTTTTTCTCGTTCTCTCTCTCTTTCTCTTCTCCTCCCCCTTTTCCTCCTTCTCTCTTTCTCCCTCAATATATTCGCCTCTTTCAGTTGGTCCCTATAGGATTTGTCAATATTATCTTTTATTACTATACTCTAGTGAACTATGTATTAGTGTGTCGGTAATTGGTTATTGATTTTTCAATTCTGTCCCCCTTCATTTTTTAAACCAACTTTATTGGGCTATAATGTACATAAAATAAGATGTACACATTTAAATGTATAGTTTAATAAATTTTGACAATTGTACATTCATGTAACCACCACATTACACCACACTGAAGATATAAAACATTTTTATTACACCAAAACTTCATTCATGGTCTTTCTTTATAGTGTTTTGCATTTAATCAACCATCTCCCATTCAAGCAATTATTGATCTGGTTTTATCATGATAGATTAGTTTTGCCCAATTTAGATTTTCAAATAATTGAAACATGCAGTATGTATTTTCCTATTTCTGACTTTTACATCGTATATAAAAGATTTGTCAATGTTATGCTATGAATGTATGGCTTGTTTCATTTCATTGCTAAGTAGTATTGAGCTGTGTTTATCCGTTAACCAATTGATTGACATTTGAGTTGTTTCTAAGTTTGGGCTATTATGAATAATGCTGCTGTGTATATGTTTGTATAATACCTAAGAATTATACCTAGATTATATAGTTAGTATATATTTTACTTTATAAGAGGCTGCAAACATACTTTCCAAAGTGGTTGTATATTTTACACTCCCAACAATAGAGTATGAGTTGCAATGATTCTATATCTTCCCATTTGACATTATTATTATTTTTTTAATTTAGACAATTCTATGCATTCAAAGTGGTGTCTCATTGTAGTTTTAATTTGAATTTCTTTGTTAAATAACTTTACATATTATTTTTGGTTGCTCGTATATCTACTTTCGTGACACTTCTACCTTTTGTCCATTGTTTTAAATCAAGTTGTTTATCTGTTTTCTTCTTGTGAACAGTTAACTTGAACGACTCCTTTTCACTTCTAAGATTTTTAAAGGTTTTTATAAAGACTAAATTCTATTCCAAATATGAATTTTTGGCTTTTTTCAGTATTAGAGTTCTTAATATGTTTTGAAATTATAGTCTGTAAATTTGTTTTTGGAGAAAACTTTCTTGCCCTATTTTTCTTCTCTCTCTTTTTTCTCTCTCTATATTATCTGTAGTGAAAGAGACATTAAGTGGCTTGACTCAGTATCTGTTGGTCTATATTTTCTAATAAGATTCAGTTCCATTCCGCACTTAGAAGGTTTTATTTGTTTGTTTATTTTTTTCAATTGCAATGAACCTGACTTAGGTCTTTTCTCAATAATGAATGTTTTTAGTTTAATTTTTCAAGAAAGTAGTCAAAATTCCAAACTTCAGATACAGCCATATTCATGGATTTACATTTCTGTTCCATTTCTAGGTCCTGGAAAATTTTACTTCACATTTGATTCTGAATATTTATTTCTTTTTCTTTTTTTTTATATAGGATGGCAGCTATTTTGACATATTTAGAACAGAAAGGATTTTTAAAGTATAAACTCACTGTGCAATTTCATCTCGTTTTAGAAGTCCACTTGTATTTTATTTTATCTTGTTTTCGGCATTTATATTTTCTAATTTTGCTTAATAAATATGCTTTAAATTTTATTAAGCTAAAATTTCTTAAATTAAAAATGTGTTTAAAATAATTCGATACACACATACACATATATAAATATTTTAAATATTTGTAATTCTAGATTACACATTTTTAATTTAAGATATTTAAGAAAAAATATATAATGTGGAAATCATAGAAATAATTGGAATGCATAATCTTTATGTAATAATATGAATTAAAAAATATACACATACTATTAAACTTCGTTTTCTCTGGGTAGTGAGGTAGATAATGGGAGCTTTCCTTCTGCTTTTGTGTATTTTTACAAAATTTACCAATGTGCATATGCTGCATATATATTTTGCAAAATACTTTAAGTGAGTTTCTTAAAATTTTATAGGAAAATAAATAGCAAAAACATAAAAATGTTGTTGTCACATAAATTAAGATAAACTTAAATACACTAAGATATAGAAAATTCAAGCAGTAAAAATTATTTCGCAACCCTAAAAATAGTTTTTAGAAAAATAAATTTTGATTAACATCTATGTTAAAGTAATCATTGTATAAATAAAACTTTTAAATTTCTTTTTTGCTCTGAATATATTATTTCACATTCTATACATATCAAATCAATAATTCTAATGACAAAAAAGAATGCCGTATGTTTATTTTTAAATAGATAAATCATCATACTCTGTGCATATAGGTATATCTATAATGTTAACATATGTTATATTTATATGAATTTATATATATTTATATATACATACATTTTCATTATTTATATATGTAAATGTATATACATATTCTTTTTAAATGATTATTTTTGACAAGAGTAAATCAAAAGTTACTCCATGGTACTAATATGCCAATAAGGACAATCAATTATTCATTATTCATTGACTACAGATATGTATGCTTTCCCAAAGTGAAGCTGGATGGGCAATAATAATCATATTCTGCCCTACTCATTGAAATCATAGTCTGCAATGATGATAAAACCTGAGGTTATTACTATGTAATTATATTAAGCAATTGGATACATATGTTAATCAAACCCTTGATTGTGTTGGTTTAATACAATACTATAATCAACAGATATAGCTATTCATTATAAATCGTTATTACTCCATGAATGACTGGGCAGATGGATAGATGACTTTTAATAGTTCAGTTATACCATCTGCCAATTTGAACAAAATGCCAGAAGAGCCACGACTATCACTTTCAAAAGTTTTTAAATGGGGTTTAAAAAGGAAGTTTTTGGATTTTGTAGGTCTTTTTTGCATATTAAAATACAGAAAATTGATATTCATTTTAATAATGTGTTTTTACTGATGTGTTTGATGTTAAATGTGAAAAATTTTAGTTTCAAAATAAATATTTTGCAGATTGTTTGAAAATAAAGCATATTTTTTTAACATTTGACTGTTTTTCTTTTTAAAAATCTTTGTTTTTAATTAAATATGCATTCATCTTTTACTACTTAATATCATAATATCAAATTACAGAAGCAAACTTACTTCCTTGACTTATTTTCACAAAGTAAAACAGAATGATGTTAAAAGTAATGAAATGATGTTATTTGATGTAGAAAATGATAAAACATGTATCTGGTGACATTCAAGATTTTGCACAGAGGAGCAGAAAAGTGATGAAAGAGTTATTTTTGGAGCATAAAGATCACAGAGCTCTAAAAGATTATGTAAAGTTAGAGTGCTAGGAAACAGAAAGGACTGTCTTTAATTGTAAACTAATGGTTGGGGACTATCTGACTTAAAATACATCAAACCCAAAGAAATTGTGTAGTTATTTTACTTTCATGAATTCTTAATGTCAAGATTTTTTTAACCTCTCACTTTCATATATTATTTATAAATGATAATTACAACTATATTTATATTATTTTTTTGGTGGGAGAAATAACAACTTTATATCTAATAAAATGTCAACATTTTCAGAGTAACTTGAATACACAGGATGTTTTTTGATTTGACAAGGCAATAGTGTTACCACTGGTAACAACTGAAATGTGTGAAGACAAAGCTGAGCTTTTTTTGACGCACAAGTCAATGTTGGAAAATGTGTGTAAGTATTGAAGTTTTTACTGTTTAAATTTCTTAGTTCATACAGTTAATAGTTAATAAAAGGTTTGCTATTTTGTCAAATTTATTAAAACACATCAGAACTCAATGTGAACTACGAAGCTGATAAAATAAGTGTAAGTAATATTAAAAATAAGCAAGTTTCAATTTTTTCTTCCATGATCATCATCTTCATATTCTACTTTATCTGAAATATATTCATTCTATTTGCCAGAGGAATAAGGATATGATCCAAACAGAGAAGTCAAAATTCTAAAGCAACTCAGAAATGCTTTAATGATGAAAAAATTTTTTAAATTAGAAGAGTTTAGAAGGGAAAGAGAAAATCACGAAGTATTATGATAGACCTCATTGGAAAAAAAAAATACACTTTCTTTTTTTGTGTGTCCAGGAACAGAAAGATATTCGTTATGTAAACTCTTCACTTCCTTGACCATTTCCTACATTTCTGTCATCATTTAAAGCACTGCTGATATCTCCATCGTTTTATTTGATTTTTTCTTCCTTAGAAAAATAAACTGTATCAACGTGTTTACTACATTTATAAATAGACCTATAAATGCTTACATTTTATTTTTATGATTTGATAATACCATCATAAAGGAGTCTGAGCTTTTTAGAGAAAATAGCTGTTTTGTTATTAGCTTATGGCAGTTAAACAATAGGTTCTCAATACCCACAGAGGGAGTGATTACATTGGTAAATGGACAAGATTAATTTCTAGTCAGTACATAAAATACATTGCTAAGATGACTAAAAAGCTAATATTTTAAATAAAAATTTTATTGGTCTGATGTTGGATGCAATTTTTATATGCTGTTGTTCAACCTTATAGAAAAGATGTGGAGGGAATTTAAACATTTGCACAGTAGTTGATTAGATATTCTTTAGTGTTTACTTCCTAATCAAATACTTAAGAATTGCTGAGTACATGTTAAGCAACAAATGATTCTTCAACTTTCCATGTGAACAGTTCTTTAGTCACATCCATGAACTAAATGTTTCTATATATTGGGATGAGTTCTGGTCTTCACCCATAGTCATAGAGATATTTTACATGTGGTTGACACTAACAAATTTTAAATAAAAAAAATATTTAAAAATGTTTTAAAAACTATGATTCACACCGTTTTATTGTACCTTATGCTAAAAAAAATTATAATCCATGGCATAGTTTTCCTTCTTACCTATCTACAATACTGTTACATTTACACAAGATCAAAACGAATTTTAAGATTTAGTTTATCAAAGACTGAGGAATACTTAAGTAATGTCCAAAAATACTGGAGGAGAAACATTTATGTCTTATCGTTTCAGCTATAATATCAGTACTTTGCCTTTTACCTCCGTGTTCTGAATGCACATCTGAAGTCCTGACCCATAGACTCCCACCAGCATTTCAAATTCTGAACTCATTACCTTCATCACAAACAGACTCATTTTCCAAATACCTCTGCCTTTAGAATACTCTTCTGTCTTGTTTTTCCACCTTATAATCTTAATTTTTATCACTTTGCTTGATTTTAAATATTTCTTGCAGAAATATAAAATGTTCTATTTGGAGTTAAAAAAAAAAAACAACTAAGCAGTGTCTATTTTGAGCACTGATGTTCCAAGTATGAGGTAAATAATTTATTTTTCATAATGTAGAAATAATTAAATTATTGAGTTTAAATCAAAACACCTATCACACAAGTTGTTAATTTCTTTGTCTACATTTTTCTGTTGTTATGCATGTTTTGATTTACCTTTATTCAGTTTTTGGATTATAAAAAAATAAAGTTGCACAATAAAGGAAAGGTAATAAAAATAACAGTTTAATTGCTCAAGAAATACAAACTGTTATTTGATTATTTTGCCATTTGATTAATAAAAATAAAGTTTTCTACATTTCAACAAAGGAGAAACACCCTACTGGCTTTATGTAAAAGATTTGTTAAATTTACATAATTTTTATTTGAAACTTAACAGCAATTATATAGGGTTAGATAATTTAAAGGACTTGTGAGAATCCGATGCCTCAATAAGGATAAATGATTTGATACATTTGGAGAAAGTAATTGGCAAGCACAGAGAGGTTCAAGATTTCAGGCACAGTTCCTCAGGGCCTCTTTTCAGTTGCTGAAGATACATTGTGCATTCATTTTGTGAACCTACTGTGATATATGTGAGAGGAGCCAAAGCACAGGGTTATTGAGACAAATTTTATACCCTGCTGGTGATGTATCTAAAACCAAGCTCTATAGTCTGTTAAACCAGATGAAAACCATCAATCTATATATTTTCAATAAATAACATAGACAACCTTGTAAAGAAATACTCCAGGGGATTTTCAAACTTTAAACAGCATATTATAAATTACTAGAAAAGATATTTTATACCAGTCTTGGCCAAGGGTCAGTACCAAAGCTCCAGGCACCTCAGAAATAAGCACAAAAATACTACAGACTAGCTGCAAGTTAAGTCTATTTTTAGATAGAACTAAATTTATAAAAAATGATATGCTAAGTAACATGATTCATTCAGCTCATATTAATATTTCTTACAGAAGCATCAATAGATTTGTAATAGGAGACCCTGGTAGTGACTTCTCAGGTAATAACCTTCAGTAAAAGATTTAAGGATAGATAGAATGACAGTACTAGTCTCAAAGGACTAATTCAAAGCAGATTTGATTCATTAGCTTTCATTTTTTTTAATTGAAATGTATTTGACATATATTGTGTAAGTTTAAGGTGTATAGCATATTGATTCAATATATTTCTGTATGTCAATATGATTGCCATTGTAATGATAGCACCTCTATCACATCACATACTTATTATTTATTTTTGTGGTGGGAATAATTAAGATCTAGTCTTCTAGCAAGTTTGATGATTATAATACAATATTGTTTTCTATATTCTTATACTGTACATTAGATCTCCAAGACTTTTTTATCTTCTAACCTCAAGTTTGTATCTTTAAACATGTCTCCTGTTGCCTGTCTCTCCTATTGGTTAGCCTCAAGCCCCTGGTAACCACCATTTTACTGTCTGTTTTTACACGTTTAGCTTTTTAAGATTTCACATAGAAAGGATATCATACTGTAGTCTTTCTGTCTAACTTATTTCACTTTTGGCTATCATTTTTCATTTAAAATTTACAGCAGTTTAAAGAGATAGTGATTTGTTTCTATAAGCCTCTTAATAAATCTCATATGTGTAGACACTGGACAAAACATTTTTAACATTATTATTTAGTCTTGATAGAAAAAAAAAGAATTGTTTGTGTTCCAATATACTGATGTTACCTAACTTTCAGAGAGGGTAGCAAATTTGGCAAAGGTTGCAAAGCTACTAACAAATGAAGCTTGTATCCAAACTCTCTTCTCAAAGTTCATGCTTATTAGGTTGATTTATTCCAGCATGTGTTTGGCTTATGGGTTCTATGAACATCAAAAGTTTGTCAGAAAATTCCATTTAATGCTGCATTCCTACTATTTTTAATTTTTTTTTTGTTCGTTTGTTTTGTTTTGTTCTTAGTTCTTTCATTGATGTAACATATGCTTTAAAGAGTTAATACAGGAATTCTGTAGAATGCTAGAGTGCAGTGGAGCAATTTATGCTTCAGGTTTTGTTCAAAGGACTTTGAGCACAAGTCCTGCTACTTATTGCTTCTGTGTCATTGTACCAAAACATAATTAATGCAATTTTTGTTTTCATCTTTATAGCATAATTGCCCAGAATAATTTATAGAATAATATTTCAAATATTAAATATTCGATGTTTAATGATTTGAGGGTATTTGGAAAAATCATACATAGGATATTTCTAAAAGAAATTCAGGGTTCTAAAGAAATATGAGATATAAAACAGCTCAAGTGATGTAAAAATAATTCAAATAATTTCAAGGGTACATGTATATTCTTTATAAGCTAGGTGAATAAGGCAAGCAAATCCAGAAGAAAGCATTCTCAATTATTTAGCTGAAAAGAAAAATGGTATGTAAAACTGAAGCTGGCCTGCAGACAAATTTTATATATATACATACATATATAAAATTGAAAATGTTTATTCTTAGTCTGTAAAAAAAATGATAAATAATTTCTCCAGTCTCAATTTTAGCAAATGATTCAGTAGTACACCCCACAAAAAGAAGAAGAAGAAGAAGAAGAAAACAAAGGGAAATGGAGGATCTGAGATTTGATATAAGGCCATTTAAGAAAACTGGGTAACCGATGTGATAATGAATAGGACTAAATTGGACCATCAAGACGAGTACAGGTTTGCATATTTTTATGATTTTTATTTAAATAGATAGAAAGATGAAGAAAACATGGCATTTTGTGGTAAACAGAGACATTCAAATGTTCTTTTTCTCTCAATCCCTAACTTAACTCCATCAATCATCAATCTGGAGCAAGCTAAGTCCAAGTCTGACTGTACTATGTCTTAATAACACCAGTCCTCATGTTATTTTCACAAAGAAGCTGAGAATTTACTCAGATGAGGTTAAATCACAGCCTTATAAGTACAAATATTCTTCTTACTGTACAAATCACTTTCCACCTTTACCAGAACCTTAGTAAGTGACTGAAACAACCATATTTTCCTCTTTACACAATCATGTAATTTCTTTAGTGTTTCTTTCTATTCATTATGACAGGAAAATGATATGTTGATGACACACTTAAAAGAAAATTTTGAGATATTTATGGCCAGGGCACATGTAGCTATAAGACATTTTAAAGCTGTCTAAAGTAAAGACATTAAACTTTTAGAATTAAAAAAAAATATGATACTATTTCCATCTCTTAAATGTTTTCTCTTTCTGATGCCATAACAATTATCCACTCAATTGCTAGTATTTTTAGCTCCTAAAACCCTAAGGTCATAGGTGTCTAAAAATGATAAAGGCTAGTGTTTTTTTTTTCTAACGGAAGATACTTTAATTGGTTTAAGAACTCAAGTAAGTCAATTTAACAAACAATAATATAAAGTAAAACTAATATAACCTTTCATTGTAATATTTCACTATCCTCTTTAGTTCAGACCTTCTTCCAGTACCTTATAATTATATTTACTATAATTTACTATAGGTGAGTAAAGACAGCATGAAGAGAGATGAGACAATAAAACATGATAATTAGATATTTGTTTCCCATTAGAAATAATGATTCTTGGAAGACTCATATGATACATCTATGATTCTGTGTACTAAATACAAAATCTACTGTGTCATAAAAATTTTCCTGATTGATGAGTACATTTGACACCCCTTTCCCTGAAAAATGTATATTACTTGGTTGTTTCTCACACCAATGCAAGCCAATGTTACATAAATTCTATTCATCGAATATAGAAGCTATTATCATGCCTGATTCTAGAAAATAAAGATTAATATTTATAAAAACGTATTTAATGTTAAGCTACTATCATCTAACTAGCAGAGAATTAAATTAATGGGACTAAAGATTCATCCAATAACACCTTCTCTTTTAACTCAAATATTTTTTCTTTCCTTTCCAGCACAACTAGATATTTTTTATATTGATACAATAAAATCAATTCATACTTGTCTTTAGTCTAGTAAAATATGGGTACCAGAGAAGCCCTACATGGTGACAATATGAATTATATAAACTGCAAAATATACTTCAAACATGGATACAGTGTGAAAATTAAATATCCTATTTTGATTTTTCTAGCAAACTTTATGCATGTCTATCAGCAGCTTCATCTTCCAACAATAGCATAGGCACTATGGTAACAGATACTTTTTTTTAAAGAACGAACATATCTGGTTTAATGAAGAAATTACCAATAATATTAACATGTTAGATAAAAAGATACTGAAATGCTATTGTACATGGAGTATTATAATAATTAATCTTTAGATTTTTAAATTTCCAAATGAACCAAGAAATATTTAAAATATCTATATTTCTCTGTTTGAGTTTCAGTTTTCATTTCAAAGTGTTTTTCTCTACATTTTTCTTCAGTAGCAGAAATGTTCATTACCTGTTAAAAACAATTCAATTTCTCATGTTCTTTCTTCTCTTCTTTCTCTGCCTTTTAGGATTCTGTACTATTCCATCCGAAGACAATTTCATGTCGTGGCACATAATAGCATGAAGATATTCCAAGCTATAGCTTTCTGCTCTGTGATACACTGCAGTATAGCTTATTCTTTTGGTGAAGTTTCCAGAGTGATACATAGTTTAATGTCTGTCTGTGTCCATGGCACAAATGTGCAAAATAATTCTCTTGTTCTTTAGGGATTTTCAGATTCATAACAGGAGTTATTAGATGATGATGGCCAATTACTACTTTCTTAATCTTTGGATATTTCCCTATTACTTACTGGAGCTTGTGTTATGTAGTATTAAAAAAAAAAAAGAAATTGCATTTTAGAAATTTATGATTATTCTTGAGAAGATACATTTAAACACATTATATAACTTAAAACACCTGACTACATGTGTTAGTGCAGTCAGGCAGATAATAAAATTAACAAAAAAAGAAAAAAGAGAGAGAGAAGTGAAAGCTAATTGGAGGACAGAAAAATCAACAAATGATTTGGAGACATGATTCTTCTTGAAGAAGCAGTAGGATCTGTCAGAATCAACAATAGTATTGGATGTTATCTCCTATAAGCTATTTATTATTTACTTGCTATGAATTGCCATGATTTTCAAGAATTTGACTATGATCTTTAAATTATTTTAATTATTTTTTCTCATTTAAAAGAATACAACCCTGTATTTTTACTCATGATTTCACAGTACCTATGACAATCTAAAAATTTGTTTCTCGATGATAGAGTATAAGCTCCAGGAGGGCTATGACTTCAGTCATTATATTCATTGATAGAACCCCATCCTGAGAATAATGGACATTTATTTATTTTTTCAATAAATGTTTATTAAGTCCCTAGTATTGATGAGGAATTATTGTAGGTATTAAAGAAACAGTGTTAAAGAATGAATACATATTTTTACTTTTCTGAAGATTATATTTTATTTGGGAGCAGTAGAGAATAAACAAGATATGTAAATACAATATATATAAGGCAGGTGCTGGTAGGAATTATAGGAAAGGTAAAACAGAAAGGAATTACAGGAAAGGTAAAACAGAAAGGAATTATAGAGAATGTCAGTGTATGTGAGAGAGGTTAATTTTATTTATTTTTTTCCAGCTTCATTATAGATATAATTAATATAACATTGTATTAAGTTTAAGGTATACAATGTGATGATTTAATACACATATATACTAAGAAATGATTACCAAATAAAGTTAGTTAACACATGCATTAGAGAGTGAAATTTCAAATAGCAAAATCCAAGGCCTCATTTTTAAAGTGAGATTTTTACAAAGACTGAAAGAAGATGAGGAAATGGACAAAAAAATAACGTATGAATAATGTATAGAGAAACTGTCTAGGTAAAGTTCTGAGTAGGAAGAAGGCAAGTATGTTTGAGAATCACCGAAGAGGATAATGTTGCTGAAGCAGAGGTGAAAGAGAAGATAATATGGAATACATGAAGATAGAAGATAATGTTCCAGATTATTAGAGTCTTATATGTCATTGTATTGACTTTGGCTTTCATTCTGCATGAACTGGGAAGCCATCAGAGGATTCTAGTTACTAGAGACATGACACAATCTATTTTAAATCAGATTATAAAAGATTATTATGGATTCTATATTGAAAATAGATGTCAGAGGGTGGGAGAACAAAAGGAGAAGCAGGGAGACTGATGAGGAGAATATATCAATAATCCAAGGGAAATATAATGATGACTTGCACAATTAGTAGCAGTGCAGGTCATAAAAATGTTTGCAATCTGAATATTTTTTGAAAGTAGAAGATAAATAACTTGTCAGATTGGATGTGATTTGGGAGAGCAAAAAATAATCTATAATATTAAAAATATTTTAATCTATTGGAAAGAGAAAATAGTGATTAAATGTAATGTGAAAAACTGTCAGAAGAAACAAGAAGCTATAAAAAACAGAAGGTGACAATTGTTCTTGTTAAACTGAAAATGCCTATCAGAAAGCTAAAGCAAGAGCTCAAGTAGGTAGTTAGATTTAAGAGTTGGTAATACAAAGTGAAGATAAAAATTTGAAGTTGAAGTCATAAATGAAGATATAAGGCTAGATGAGATCACAGAGGAAGTACATGGAGATGGACTTGAGGAAACATCTCAAAAGACTGATACTTGGGGAATGCCTAGATAAAATTATTCAATAGGTGAAAAAAAACTTTCAAAGAAAATTTAGGAAAGCATTGTCTTTGTGATAAGAAGGACATCTTCATATTTTCCTGAAAATCAAATAAAAACAAAACAAAACAAAACAAAAATGTGTATCTAAGAGGAGGAGGATTTGACCAACTGGAATCTTTAATTTAGCAGTATCAGTTCAAGTAGTAGTTCAAGTAAGATAAGGACCAAAAAGTAACCACTGTATTTACCAATATAGACATAAATTCTGTTCTTAATAAGAGTGATTTTAGTGAAGTGTCAACAGTAAAAGACTTATTGAGTAGAGTGATATAAAGAATGAGACAGAACAAGTGTAGACAAATGTTATGTAATTTTACTGAAAAAGAAAAGAGAAATAAGGGCAATGTTGAAGATGAAAATTAGGTTGAGAATATTTTATCCTTTGAAAATGAGAAAAATATCAGCATATTTTCTTGCCGATAGAAAGGAATTATTAGTAAAGGACAAAAGAGAGACAGGTGTAATGAAGTGTAGTGCACCATGCAAATTTTGATCATATCTAGCACATGGAGTTCTGAATCATAGTAGTAGGAGAGGAGATAGACTATAAAGTTACAGATATAGATATTTGTGGTGCTGGGAGCCATGGATATTTGCATCTGATTTTGTCACCAGAAAAATATAGATGAGAGAGAAGATGAGAGATGTGATACTGAGGTTTGAGAAAAGAAGAAAATGTTCGAAATATTCTTCTAGGAAAATAAGTGAAAGTCAAGTGTGGTAAAGGTAACTATAATCATCACAAAGCCCATAGAGCCCCCTGATGAGACTAGCAATCATTAATTTATAGCAATTTGAAAGAATACTAAGTGATTTTTTTTTCAAGTTATAACAAGTTGTTCAGATACGTTGTGCAGAGGAGACGAGAAGTTGGAATCCAAGATTGCCCTTCCTATCTAATTACAATAAAATGAGAAAACAGAAAGAAAATTCAGGGTCTATGCCAGAGAGGGGTTATAGTAACAGATCATCACATGTGCCTTGGATAAGAAAGGAAGTAGGACATAAGGGGAAAAGGAAGTTGAAAAAGGTGGAAGAGTGAAGGATTATAGGTTCCTAAAGAGACATTGGAGCCTCAATATTAAGTCAGTGTGCTACAGGGATTCAACTGAAAAATAGATAGATGATGGTGGGGATGGTAAAAGTATGGGTTGTTCGAAATTGAGATTCAGAAGTTTTTTAATTAGCGATATGGCCAGAATCTAGAGTACGATCCTTTGGAAGAACATGAAAGACAAATCATTGGATATAAAGAGGCTAAGGAATTTATGGATCAGGGACGTGAAAGGATCATCTAGGTGTATATGAAAACACAAATAGCAATGGCAGAAGTAGCATTGAAGAGAATGACAGCAAACCAAAAGTAAGTGATACATCAATAAATGAAGAGAGTCCATAATTCTGGGACCAGTAGGTAAATATAACATGGAAAGGTACTGTACTTAACTAAATAACCAATAACAGCCAAAAATGTGACAGTATCTAGGATTAAGGAAAAAAAAGCTTTCTTTCATAGATAGAGTCTCATTATATATCCAGATTTTGGTGAATTCAAGTAATCCAGTGTCTCATCACAAGCTAAATTTCATCAGCCTAATATAGGATGATTAAATTTTGGATATTTGTTTCATAAAGACCAAATTTAAAAGCTATTGATAAATAAACCGTAATAGCATTTAGTTATATTAGAAACATATATGTGAATGTAAGTACTCATCATTTGCATAGACCATGTTTTTTCTGATGGATGCACACTCTCTCCAAATAGAATTAAAGCCTTCTCTAGTTTTACAGGCAGTTTCATAAAAAGGAGACTATATATGTTAAAATGCAGATTCTAGTGTATTTGCACATTAGTTATGGGTTTCCAGTGTCTGGTTGGCTTAGAAATTTGTAGTACTGAATGGAAAAGAAGACAAGGGCAAGATATCTGATGTGACATATCAGACAAACAATGAGTTTGTGTATTTTCTGTATAGTATCACTTGGTTGAAGTAAATGCTCATTTTCTAGTATAGTTAGTGTTTTCAATTTAATTATTCCGTTAGATAAATATTGCCTCTATACCACAAGTTTTTCTCTGAAAGTAATAATTATATTCCAGTAGAATGATTATTTATCAGGGTGTGATTTGACTCTTTGTTTAAAGGTGGTTACTGCCTCATGATGGTGAGTAGGTTACTGGTCCCAAGAACTACCAAATGTGATTCCATGTAGCTCGTATTTACCTAATTTGCATAGTAGTTTATTAGTATCATTAATATAAAGATAAGTACCATCTCAAAGTCATTTCTAGGTTTCTTTTCTTAGCTCAGATAATATAATGCTAACTTACAGAATAATGTTACAGAATAAGAAATTGACAGTTCTACTCTATGCATGACACCTACCCGAGTTTCGAGAGTCTTGTTTTGTTTGGTTAAAAAGTTTACAGACTTGCCAGACTCACAAATTTTTCCAAAGCAAAATTGACCTTCCTGGGAATAAGAAAGAAATGGGAGATATTCTGTCAAATAAGACTTATTTTAAGAATCCTTAGTGTCTGCTACAACAAATCTCAATAATTGACTACCTCTTCACCCCTTTAACTAAATCTGCAATGTAAAATTTTCCTAAAGGTCTGAGGCTACTTGTTAAACAGAAGTTGAGAAGGTAATGTAGAAGCTGCTAATTAGCTACAAATGAATTATTTATGGTTGCCTAAAATATTATTTAAATAACCTTAAGTTAACAATGTTGTAGAATTAATTTTTAATTGGATACGGTCTCATTGTTTTTGAGATAAAGTATATTTTATAGAATACACTTTTTAATAAAGAAATATAAAAATCTTTCTCTGCCAAAGTTTATTTGCTTGAGAATGCTCTCCATAATATATCCATTGTACCTGCACAAAAGAGTTGTATGTGTGTGTGTGTGCACACACCTTGATTACTCCAGAAAGTACATGTTCAAATTACATTTAGATTTCTTTGGGTACTCTGTCAGATGTCACAAACCTCAAGGATATTTCTAAGATATATTTACCAAATGGTAGAGGCTGTTCTAGGTATATATTTATCAGCGTACTTAACTTCATCTTTCCCAATCCAGTTGTAATTGTGAAAGTAGGGCTGTTTCTACATCCTACGAGCAATGAAGAGAATACAGAATCAATCTGACCTTGAAAAGGAAATGATAATGAAACTCAATCAACCAAGGGAATACAGTAAAGAAGAAAGAAACTGAGAAGCAATTCTAAAATGAGCAAAGAATGCATTAATGCTTAGAACTAAGGTTACCACTGTGATAATTGGGAAACTATAAGACTACAGAAATGAAAACGATGGAGTAAAGAAGAAGTATAAATGCATGTTGAAAGGATTTTTAGGTAAAAGAATCATTTGCAGTGAGAAAATATATCATCAAAGTTCAAATATTTCTTCAATTTCAGTAAAATTTATTTTTTGGCTAAATTTAAATCAAATTTAATGTTTTTTATACAAATTACTATAAGAGTTTTAGTTAATTATATTTATATAGTATATTTAAGTATCATTTTATTTTTATAAATATGCACTACCAGGGTTTACATTTATTTTGGAGTTTTAAGATTATGTTATTTTTTCATTTCTGTATTTTATACCATTCTGTACAGTTTAGAAATTTTTAATAAATGTGCATAATTTCTAAACAATTGATGAGTTATTATTTTCTTTGAAAAGATGTGTATGTGTGTGTGGAAGAGGGCTGACATCCCCCTTTTCAAAACTGGACATAGTTTAGGCTTTCCTAAGGGTCAGCATGTGCCCCTTTCTAAGCCTTCTAAATCAACAATTGAAAATTGTGGCTCTCTGAGGTAATATTGCTTAATAACATTATGTAAGTTTCAGTTGTACAACATTATAATTCAATATCTGTACAGACTATGGCATGTTCACCACCAAAAGTCTAGTTTCCATCAGTCACCATATATCTGTTCCCCTTTACTCATTTTACTCTCTCTAACCCCTTCTCCTCTGGTGACCACCAATCTGTTGTCTATATCTATGTTTGCTATTTCATTTTTTTCTTTTTGTTTTATATTTTATATTTTGTTTTTGTTTTATACGTAAATGACATCATACAGTTTCTGTTCCTTTCCATCTGACTTTTTTCACTTAACATATTTTGCCAGTTTTGCAAATGGCAATATTTCACTTTTATGGCTGAGTAGTATTTCACTATATGTATGTGATGCATCCCCTTTATCTATTCATCCATCAGTGGATGCTTTGGCTGTTTCCATATCTTGGCTATTGTAAATAATGTTGCAGTGAACTAGGTTCTAGGTTTTGGGTTTTTTTTTTTTCATATTTTGTTCAGATAAATACCCAGAAGAGAAATTGCTGGGTCATATGTTTGTTATATTATTTAATTTTTTGAGGAAATTTCATACTGGTTTCCACAGTGGCTACACAAATTTACAACCCTCCAACAGTATATGAGGGTTCCCATTTTCTTCTGCATTCTCCTAACATTTGTTATTTATTGTATTTTTAAAAATGACCATTGCAACAGGTGTGAGTTGATATTTCACTGTGGCTTTGATTTTCATTGTCCTAATAATTAGTAATGTTAAGCATTCTTTTTCATGTGCCTGTTGCCCATCTGTATGTCTTCCTTAGAAAAATCTTTGTTCACATCTTCTGCCTATTTTAAAATTTTATTGTTCTTATTGAGTTATTTATTATCAGGTGAATGAGAGGAGTAATGAGAGGACAAATCAAGGAGGCAAAGCAATAAGTATCTGTAGGACCATTTTCTAAAATTGTGTTTCAGAAACAATAAGTATACAGTCTAATTTCTATCAATAGAGGTGATGGGGTCTCATGCCATTCAAGTTTGAGTTAGATGAAGGAATTAAATATTGGAAATTATATTCAATCAATGGTGAGTACTTAGGTTTTCTTTTCGAAGTGCATCTTCTCACTTCACTTGCCACTGTCAGATACACCATTTTTCTCCTTACCGATCAATTAATTTTATTACACGATTAAAATATACCTTTAAAATATGTATAAAGATTCTCTATTATGAAACTTCCCAAACCTTTTATACACAAAGGGGAACTATATATTGAACAATTTGGTAACAGACAGAGAGGAGGAGGATTGGGGATCTGGGAGAATGGGTTGAAGGGTTCAAGAAGTACAAATTAGTAGTTGATAGTTGGTCATAGGGATGGGGAGCACGGCATAGAGAATGCAGTTAGCATTAATATGATGGCTAGATGGAGGGCCAGGGGAGGGAGGGAGCAATTGGGGGGATTATTTTTATGAACTATACAGATGTCTAACCACAGTACTGTATACTTGAAACTAATTTAAATAAATGAACTTTTTAAAAAAGAAAGGACTATGGCATAGAGGATCCAACTATCTTATTTGAACACAGAAGCTCCTTGTAGAATGTGTGTTTCTCTAGACCATATTTTGGCCAACACAACAAATGTAGGAGTAAGGGTTTTTAGATGGTAGATGGTCTTTTACAGCTATCTCCAAATCTAATACAATTATGGGATTTCAGAAAATTATTTCTGTTCTCAAAACTTTGTTTTTCTTCCCTCTAAAAAATAAGGATTTTATTATATGTCTATAATATTAATTCTAGATGTCGTCTGAAATTCAATGTGCAGACTTGATCTGTATGTATCTATTTTATCAATTTAAAAACGTTATGAAGTATCTATGATTCAGCATTGATTAATCTTTTCTGTGAAAATATTGAGATTTTCCCATTACTGCTGAATGCTGCTCTCTAATTCTCACTACAATTTTTACAGTCTTTTACATATTGATGGGAACGCATCAAAGTTCAATACCCCAAAATTCAATCAGTTCAATAAAACCAGGAAGGAATTAAACTATGACAGCCAGACCATAAATGTCAGATTAATTCACTTTCACTCTAATATTTCAGGCATTAAATATTTTAAGAAGTGATTTTTCTTATAGATTGAATGTAGAAGACCTGGAAAATAAAAATCATTTTATAAAAAGGGGAACATTTATTCTCAGTCATGCACCGATTCTAGTCTCATGTACCTTTGAAGCTTTATGAACTTTTCTTCTGAAATCCTCATTACCATCTGGAACTTACTTTATAAGTTCCAAGTTAGAAAATTCAGATTTCTTTTGCAAAAATCCTGAAGAAAAATATATCTTCTTTACAAAAAGGCTTTTTTTCTTGAGTAGTTGATAGATGGTTCTGGCAAGTTAGCTCATTAGTTTAGAGCTTATGTTTGTCAGTGTTATGTGTTCATCCAGTGAGTTGTGCTGCTTCTTTGGCCACAAACCTAACTGATAACCCTAATCTGGCATCTTGAACACTTGTAACTTTGGTAGCAAAAGGAATTTAACTAAGTGAGCCTTGAGAACTGAGTACAAAGCATGATGTTATTGACAAGAGTGCATGCACTGCTGACCATAGGAAACAATATCACTCTCACAGAAGAAAGGTAGTATATTTTAAAAGCTGAATCAAGGAGCTGATGATTTAGGAAACTGCACAAGCTGTAATTTCCTGTCCACGATAGAAGTGTCATAGACATTTTAGTTCAGGGTGACTCATAAAAATCAGGAAATTGAAGAAAAGTGTCTATAAACACAGAACAATTGCCCAGCCAGGAGAGAAATTATAAAAAATGTACTTGAGAAAAAAGTTGGTTATCAGTCCCTGTGTAAAACAAAAGTATTTGTTTTTCACATACATTTTTATAATCTTATTAATAACTATTCTACGTTCTTTAAATTTTAACGGAATTTTATTTTAACAGAACTTGAAATTTAAAAATAAAGTATTGTTTGATAATATGAAAGACAAAATACTTTAATACCTATGTTTCATAATTTACGTATAGTGTTTTTCATCACAACTTGGTATTGGAACAAGAATTATAAGATAGGGAGCTGATAGTAGGTAGATTACCCCAAATTATTTTTTTCAATATGGGGTAAAAAATTTAGATCTTTTTAGTAAACTCCTCTACTCTACTCAGATTTTTTTTTTCCTTCCCTATGTACCAGGAATCTTCGAGCTCTCTTTTTTGATTCAAGGTAATGTTTGTCTAGAGGATACTTTTAAGGGGAAGAGAAAGGCATGATCCAATTCTAACCTCATAATGCTCTTCCAAGCACCATCAGAGCTGCTACAATCAGTGAGAGCTCTAGACTGGGTGCATGATGCCTGTTCAAGTCGAACAACCAGCACACCTCATACAATTTACAGTAAACCAGTTGAATCGTCAGTTAAAAAAAAAGCAACAAACGAAACAACTAACTAAAGCTCTAAAGAATTGGGTTATTACATCTCTGTCCTCTTTTCTCCATGGCACTCCTAAGGAGCACGGACCATGGTCTGTTCACCTCTCTAAACTCTGTTCCTAGAACGTTGCTTGGCAGAGCAGGCAGTGTTTAATAGACACTGGTTAAGTGAATGATAGAAAGAAGTAATAAATAAATAAGTAAATAAAAGGTACTATAATAATTATCCTTATGGAATCATAAAATTGCTTCCCACTTCACACTATCAACAAAACATTAATTTTCATTTATATATATATGTGTGAATTTAAAAATCTATCAATATAGAAGAAAATAAAGAACATATTTATAACTTCATAACTGAATAGATTTCAAAGGAAAGACACAAACCAAATAATAAAATTTGGTCATCAAAACTTTAAAATAATTTTACAACAGAGATATTATTAGCAAAATGAAAATCTGAGATACAGACTGAAAATAGATACTTGCAAAATATTTAAAAGAAAAACATAGTCTCCGGAATATTTATATTTATGTATATACAGAATATATACATATATACACACATATATAGGGAAAGTCATATTTCCTTTTACATATTATGTATGGCAAGACTTCAATCTCATAAAAAATAGTTGAACAGTGAATTAAAAATGATAGGGTCACATGTGAATAGCAGCTAGGTGTGTATAAAAATACACAAATTAAAAGAGTGACTTGCATCAATAAAAACTGGTGAATAAATTTCTAATGATTCATTTACTTATGCTACCATATTATTCTTCAGATATAATCATAAAGGCAAATAGCTTTTACAAGATGATATATGAAAAAAATGATTAAAATTTTTTCTTCTGAGTTTTCAGGCTTCTATTGCCAAAAAAAGCTTTAGCATCTTATTTGTTTCTTCTTCAAGGCTTTTGTACAAACTTATGTATATATTTCATATAATATACAAATATAAAATACATGTACATATATGTTAGATAAATGTATATAATATATATAATAGATAAATATGTCTATTTCTTATTAATTTATAAGAAAATAAATTCAGATAGAAAAATAGACAAAGTAAATTAATAGGCAGTTCTTATGATGAGAATATGGCCAGCCAATAAAAATAGAAAAATATTTTAATAAAAATTATCAGATAAATTATAGAAATGTAAATTTAAAATGTAATATACCATGTCATTGGCAAAATAATTTAAAGTCATGCAATATGAATTGTTAGCTAACTTTCATTACACAGGAATGTGGTGGGGACTAAGTGTTTTGCATTGAAAGAGAACATTTGAGGATAAGAAGAAGTGCTTTGAATCTTCAATTTCTTCTTTTCATTGCAGTAAGTGAGAAATCATGTGTATATAAGAACCGGATAATTGCATTTGTGATCTCTGATTACCAGAACCAGAGCTGGAGCTGCTCCTTCAGTGAGGCCCTATCTATAATGAAATCACTAATTGCATCTTCTACATGTATTTCTCTGCCTCAAGTACAAAACATTCATTAACAGGCCTCTGACAGTATTTATACAGACAGAAACAAACTAAGTATGGCAAATATTAATATTTAAATAATTTGAATACTATTGTTCTTGCATTGGATAATAAGGAAAATTTCCTTCTCTCTTTTTTTTCAAAGCTCTTATTTATTTAATATTCATTAGTATTATTTCCTTCAACTTTTTTTGTAGCAAGATTTCTGACAGTTTTTTTTTTTCTCAAGCAGTCACACTTTGCAAATACATTTCTCAAAAGCAGACCATGATACAAGAAATTGAATGCAGATGTTTTTTATGGGAAGTGATTTTAAGAGGTCAAGTGACAATCCACAGGAATGTGACAGGAAGAGAAGATACACAATAAAAAATAAGTTACTACTTAGTGGGCTACCACTGTGGACAAGTGGAACTTAATCCTGTAGAGACCTTTGAGCAACCAGGTGAAACACATCTCAAGATTAACCAGCCAAGGAATATTAAAGCGGGGGAATATATTTTGGATTCTAGTCTTTATTGATTGCTGCTACAGCATTAATTTTTCAAGTCAAAGAGTCTTGCACGCACTGAGCAAATTCAAATGGCACCAGAGAAAGACCTTGGGTAATGAAGCAGCTGAGAGACTTGGGTGCTTGATATAGAAAACTGGGACCAAGCAGAGCAAATGTCCACCAGTTGTGTAGTTGAGAGTGAACTCAGAGGTATACTGAGGGTAACAGGGTAACACTGGCCTCTCAACACTCTTCATGCCTATTCATTCACTTTCCTATTTTCCAGACTTACCCAATTTCCACACTTATGCCTTTCTCTACCTCTCTTCTATTTTGTTAATTATCAGGTTTCCTGAATGGACACAGTAAGTTATAGCATAAGAAGATACACAGAAATACAGAGAAAGCTAAATTTTTTTCTCTGTAGTAGATCCTCTTTATTATTTTAACACCACTAAATTAGGAAATCACATTATGTTTTGGTTTAGAAAACCCTCATTGAATGAAATGATATTCAAGAATTGACAAGACATAAAAGAATAAAGATAGAGAAGTGTTGACTACTTCTATAGGGTCATAGCTAAGAGACATATAGCTGCAAAATATTGAGTTACATATCCATTGTGTAGTGTAAGTTCAAAATTCTTATTATGGCCTAAAAGACACTGTTTTACCTGCTCCATAGATTACTTTCTGAACCCCTCCCTCATACTCTTTCTCCCTAGTTTACTGTACTCAGGGACACTAACTTCCTTGTTTTTCCTCAAACATCAAATGCTTCTGCCTCCATACTTGCCTTGTGTCTTTATACCTAGAACTCTTTTACAAGAACTTTGCAAGACTCCTAACAGTTTGTACACGTTATTCAGAACACTAAAAAAACACTATCTCTTTTAAGAAGTCTTGCTTGATCTATCATAAAAATATAGCACTTCCCAGATGACTATCTCCTTTACCTTGTTTCTCTCCACAAATAGACAAGCCAAAAAATATTTATTTATTGTTTTATCTCTTATTATTTACCTCACCCCTCTTGAATGTAAGCTGAAACTTCATTGGAAAGACACTCATTTGATCTGCTGCTGTATCTTGAACATAGGAACTCAATAAAGATTAACTAAAATAATAATTATAGCACTTTCTAATAGCTCCCTTGTTTGTATTAATGTATATACCACTATATTTAATCTCCCTCAACAGGTGAGGTTGCTTACTTTGCTTTTATCCCCAAAACATATATAGACTTTGGTATTTGCATTTACTCAGCATTAAAAACATTAACCAAGAACCTAAAATGGTAATAGATGTAAGATGTTCATATAATTGAGGTCAGTGTGATGCAGATTATCACTGGAATTAAGTTTAGATGCCTCTTCTGGTGAAGTATCCTTCTTTATTCAATCCACCTTAAAATTCAGCTAGTATTTTAAGACAGAATTGTTCAAATTTTGTACAAGAATTATTGTTATCCAAATTCATGAAGACGTTAATATTCTTCTGAGGTTCTAAGTGGTTTTGAGGTTATTATTATTATTAATGTTGTTATTATTTGGTTTATTTTGCTTTTGCATTGTTTTAAATATATCAAAAACAAATATCTTCAGTCATAATCAAAATTCCAGTAAGATATGCTTATATCAATAAACAGAATCTAAAATTTTTATTGGGGAGAGAGAGACCTTTAATAGTAAACACAAAATCGAAGAACAAAGTTGGAGGATGGACACCACTCACCATCTTTAAGATGTACGATAAAATGGCAATCCAAACACTGTACTGTTAAAAATGACAGGCCCAAAATGGCATCATTTGTGCTTAAACCTATGATATCAAACCTAGATAAAACACCTTACCTAACCGAAGTTTCACTCTTCACCAGAAATGTAATCTTAATCAATTAGTCTGGACTTTTCTGGTAAAGTTCCAGTAAGGTTATCTGTCACGTGGGTCCTCTCCATTCACCAAAAGAAAATAAGGCAGTTTGCATCATAAAACCCTTGCCATACCTTTTCTCCCAAAAAAGATGATGTCTTGGCCTAAAAATAATTATTTATTTTCTTTTGCTAATAGTTCCCTTGCCCCATCATTCTTCCTATAAAAACCTTCTATTTTGTTCAACCCCTCTGAGTATGCTTCTACTTGCTAGATTGATTTACTTAATAAAGCCAAAAGTCAAATTTACTCAGTTGAATTTTATTTAGCTGATGATGGTATTGGTGAAAGACTAGACAGATCAATAAAACAGAATAGTGAAGCCAGAAATACATCACCATAATTATAGTTAACTTATCTTTGACAAAGAAACAAAAGCAATACAGTAGAACAAAGACAGTCTTTTCATCATGTGGTGCTAGAACAATTGAATATCCACATGCAAACAATGAATCTAGACATTGACTTTATACTCTTCATGAAAATTAACTCAAAATGAGTGACAGACCTAAATGATAAATACGAACTATAAGTTTCCTAGAAGACAACATAGGAGAAAATCTAGATGGCCTTGGGTACGGTGACAACTCTTTAGATTCAACACCAAAGGCATAATCCATGGAAGAAAGAACTGATTAGCTGGACTTTATTAAAATTAAAAACTTTTATACTGTAAAATACAATGTCAAGAGACTATGAAGATAAGCCACACACAAGAAAATATTTAACCATGATGCATTTAATAAAGTACTGTTATCCAAAATATACCAAGAACTCTTAAAGTTCAATAATAAGAAAACAAACAACCTGATTAAAAAATGGATCTAAGAGGTTAACAGACACCTGACAAAAGAAGATACACAGATATAAAATAAGTATATGAAAAGACGCTTCACATTATGTCATCAGGGAAATGCAAATTAAAATAAAATGAGATACCAGGGCATATCTATTGCAATGACTGAATTCCAGAACACAACCAACACAAAATGCTGGCAAGGATGTGAAGTAGAAAGAACTATCATTCATCACCAGTGGGAATGCAAAATGGTGCAGTCACTTTGAAAGACTGTTTGGCAGGATTTTACAAAACTAAACATATTTTAACCATATCATCCAGCAATTATGCTCTTTGGTATTTACCCAGAGGATCTGAAAACTTATGTCTCCACAAAAACCTGCACGCCAATGTTTATAGCTGCTTTATTCACTGTTGCCAAAACTTGGAAACAATCAAGATGTCCTTCAGTAGAGGAATGGATAAATAATCTGTGGTATAACCAAACAGTGGAATATTATTCAGTGCTAAGGAAAAATGAGCTATCGAGTCATGAAAATACACGGAAAAACCTAAAATGCATATTACCAAGGGAAAGAAGCAAATTTGAAAAGACTATTTACTATGTAAATTCAGCTATATGACATCCTGGAAAAAGGCAAAACTATGGAGACCAGAAAGAGATTAGTGGTTACCAGAAGTGGGAGGGGTAGATAAATAGGTAGAACACAGGAGATTTATATGGCAGTGAAAATACTCCGGATTATGCTGTAATGATTGACACATGCCATCATGCATTTGTCCAAATCTATAGAAAGTACACTAAGAGTGAAACATAATTTAAACTTTGGACTTTGAGTAATAATGGTGTGCCAATGTAGGCTCATTAATTGTAATGAATTTACTACTCTGGTGAATGTTGATAATGGGGGAGGCTAGGCATGATTGTGCCAGGAAGCATATGGCAAATCTCTGTACTTCTATTCAGTTTTCCTATGAACCTAAAAGTGCTCTAAGAAAATAAAATATTAAAAAAAAAAAAAATTATCAACTTATCTTGGGCCTGGAGTTAAAAATTTGTCAAAATATTCTGAAACTTTATCAAAGCCTTTTTATTTCCAATTGATATAAGTATAAGAAAGTTTTGGAAGCCTAAATAAAACCATGGTAAAGGTGTACATGATGCCTAAGGGACAATGATAAAAGATATATATTTCTCCAAATGTAAATAACAGAATGTAAAATGTGTCCTCACAATTGTTGAGGCAAATATGAAAATGTTTTTAATGAATTTCTGAAATTTGAAATGATAGGAAGATTTGGAATCTCGTTAGATCATAAAGATCTAGAATTCAGGGCATTCGGACAATATTTGTAAAAGATCTCTCCCCGTCCAAATATATTTCCTGATAGGCTGTGTTTTGCATTTAGTATGTTTCCACCCCACACTTTACCTCCCCGCCCAAACAAATTTCAGTGGGAATTTTTCCTGCTTCACTAAATATGACCACTTTATGAAAAGCTAGGCTCCCTGAACTCTAATTAGTATTATCTGATATTATCTGATTTCTTGAATGTCTGGAGGGTAAAAAAAAAAAAAAATGAAGTAGATTTATATAAATTTTGAAAGGCGAGGGACAGATCTCTGGTTTTGGAGACACCGGTTAAGTAGTACGAGTGAACAACTACAACTATGTTCAGTAACTGTGGTCTGTAACCTAGTATGAGACTGGTGATGCTATAACTGAGGGGGTGCTCTTTTTGGAACCCAGTGAAATCGGCATGGAAGAGGATGTGACTGTGGTCTAGTGGAATGCAGCTGAAAGGAAAGGAAGGTATATATAAAGCATAGAATTCCACATATTAGTAGGACATTTAAAAGTTTTTCTTTAAATGAATGAAGAAATATATTAATTACAAAGTATTTACAACATTGTAAAACATCAGAATTTTATTTATATAAAATACTCTGAGTTTAGCAAATAGTAGGATGACTCTAGCTAACATACATTTTGATTTTGAACTTATCCAATCTCCCTACCCCCATGAGACAGCAGTGAGAAAAAGGGGACTGCAACCAAGTCACAAATTTATTAAGTATAATGCAAGCTCAGGAAAAATTACTTCACGTTTCTGAGTTGTTTAGTTTTCTGTAAACTGACAAGGTGTTATCAAGTTTTCTCTCTCCTTGAGTAGTCTGCGCATCACAGAATTTGATGTTTCTACTATGCGTAGGGAGTCGGCAACAGAAATCCACCACCCAACCACTCCTCTCTACCTGGAGAAGAGAAAAAAAAACTGAATAGCCAGGCCAATGATTTGGTGTCTATAATAATTGCCCATTAAATTAACATAAGATTTAGTGAGATGTACCAAATCAACACATAAAACTTCTAGATTGCAGATAATCGTATACTAGGTCCAGTCTACTTGCTGGCTCAGAAATATTGTCATCTATTTATTCATCTTTTAATTTTTTTATTCATTTTTCTCTCAATCTACTCTCTTCTGCCTGCATACTCAACATGAAGTCAATGCAATGCTTTGCGACACAGTGTTTCAGAAAGTGTTTTCTGTCCTGGAAAATTATGGGCAAAATTGAATGGATGAAGTGAACAAACTAAAATCGTTGAAAAGAAAGAAAACAAACAGGAAGAAATGAGCAAAGAGAATAAATTAAATACAGAAGAAAGTATTTTCTCTTTATTTCAAAAATATGTTTCTAAGCATTATGTGGATTAATCCAGAGTTAGCTATAGGACTGTAAAGTTCAGTGAATTCAAGGAGGAACTCTATGTAGAATTTTTTAAGTCAATTTTTCAGTATTTTCTTTTTATATTTGAAAATATGACCTATTACATTTTTATGACCTATTACTTTTAATTGTATTACATGCTCACTTTTTGTCTTTTCATTTTCAAAAACATTTTCTTCTTTTCAAGTTCATTTACTAATGTAGTTTAATATTTTTGCCTTCTCCAAATATCCTATTTTAAGATACTAAAATTGTATGTCTTAAAACAGATTTGAATGTACATTTTTATTAATGATTTTAATTATATGTATTTGTGTATGTAATATATTTTTGCCAACATTGTTTTACTTAAGCTTCTGTAATTTAAAAATGTCAGGACACAGGCAGCAGCCGACATTGTCCTGCAACAGAGCTCCTCTCAAGAGGTCCCAGACCAATACATCTAGTGGCCAGCCAGCTACAGACCACACCAGAGCACCACTGAACCTCCTCCACAAAACACACACTCAAAGAGCAGACTGGGCAAGCACCACAGCCCTGCTAAAATTGTCACTACCATAAAAAAGAATGAAATCTTGCCATCTGCAGCAACATGGATGGAACTAGAGTGTAAATAAATAAGTCAAACATCCATGGGAACAAATAAAATGAGCACAACTGTTTAAATCCAATACTCATGAGTGGGACTGAAGTTAGCAGAAAAATATAAATACAAAGAAACACCTCTATTAGCATTGAATAAAAGAAAGAGTAAAATTCTATGCAACAAAATAGTAGAACTACAGAAGTTTCAAGATTTTATGAAATGTCAAGAAGTTCCAAAGGATCAAGTGATGACTTATCACTCTGAAAATATGATATCAAAAGGAAAATGTGTGTGAAATTTCTTACTATAATCTAGTTATCAGAGTAAAAATAAAGGTGAGCTATGGTTCAAATCACAATCATTTCATTTTCAGCAACATTTCCTTTCAACTGGCTTAATGATATTTAAATAGAATAGCAACAGAGAACCCAAAAGGCAAATGTAATTATGCCAACCAGGATGAGATCGGTAACAGCCTTTACTCTGTAGGTTATTTCCATTACATCACAGATAAGCATCAGAGATAAGATCAACGTGCAAATTATATCATACCACTCCTATACTCAAAGGCTTCCAATTGCTAAACTTCACACTTAGAAAAATACCAACCTTCTCATATGTTATAACCTCACACATTCTCAAACACATCAAGCCATTCCTACCTTTAGGACTTATGATTCACGTTCTCCTTTTCTAGAATACTTTCTCCCAATATTTTTTTTTCCTCAAGCCATTTTAGTGTGTGCTCAGATTGTAATAGCAAATAATTGGGAAAAAAACTCAAATGCCCAGGACAAGGGGAATGGATGAGTAAACGATGCTATATTCACACAGTGAAATAATATGAAGCCATTAATAATGCCTATATGAAGAGAGATTCAGGATCTACAGTTTAAGTGAAAAAGTAAAGGTGAAAAAATTGCTATACAGTGTGAAATGCTGTAGTAGAAAAGTGGGGTTAAAATATACACAATTGCTAATATTTGCAAAATAAAATACATTTTAAAAATTTTAATATACTAATAAAAATAGTTACATATGGAGTCAGATAGATGAAATATGGAATCAAAAATTCTTTATGTATAGTCATTATACTTTTAAGTTTTGAATCAAGTAAATGTATCACCTGTAAGAGAAGTCAAAATTAGAAAAATAGAATTGAATATGAAAATCAAAAGACTAAAAGTGTTCACCTTCCGACTCAAATATAAAAGCTGAAAAACTGTCACTGCAATGTAACAATGAGAAAAACCCACTTAAATTTTAAAATTAAAACTTTCCTAAATCCAACAAGGAGCTTAAGTAATAATGAAATCAAGTAGTGTGACTTCCAAGGATGAGCAGGACCACCCATGAAAAGAAGAAGCATGTGTAATTTCTCACCTAAAGCAGAGCATGGGACAAAAGGGTGTCCAACATAACAAGTTAGTAAGCTTTTAATAAGCTTCTAAAAGCTGAGTGTGGACTACCATGAAAATATAGATCCTTGGGGATGCCCATATACATGGAGAGTTCACAATATTTACAAGATCTTTTTCACAGCCTCTGCAGGTGCTCTTGATGAACACTGGGTAAAATATGGAAAACCAGATAGAAACCTCCCTGTTGATGTAGACATGGACAGGGAGATTGCCCCAGTTCCAGAAAAGGTGAATAAGCCCCGCCACTCTGCTTGGAATTAGCTCTATAGAAAGCGAAATTTTTAAGCTGCTGGAACTAGAACAGCAAAATCCACTGTTGGCTATGGTAGGGGTAAAAGTGGGGAAAAAACTACTATAAACCTCAAGAAGGGCACAAAATATACCATATCACTAGAGAATTGTCTTTAAGACAAAGACTTTGGTTACCTTGAGTAAGAAGGGCAGGACCACAAAAAAAAAAAAATATGTAAGATGTGTCTTGACCATTCTTTGGTGTCAGAAACTAAAGAAGTGCTCAACAGACTCCACAATGCTGGGGAATATGTCCAAGGGACACAAAAATCAACTGAAAGCACCCCGTGAATAAAGCTGGAGTAATACGAGCAACGGAATGTATAATAAGGTAGTATTGGATTATCACTCAAGGCATAAAATAAATATTCATCGATTCATACTCATGGACATATAGTTTAAAATAAATGACCATCCCAAATAGGTTATCTTAAAAAGTGGGGTCATGAAAAGACAATTTAATACATATCGATTTCACCTCTCCAAACTTTATCAGAGACCATTTATTTGAACTAATTTTTTTCTTGCAAGAAAAATAAATTTTATAGCACTTTGAATTGAGATCCTATTAAAATTACTTAAAATTTCAAAATAAAGTATAATAAAATATAATGATAAAAATAGACAAATTCTGCACAGAATTTTAAATTATTTATGTAGATACTCTAACATTAATGAAGTGACGCATAATTCCCACTTCTTAATTAAGTGTAGGACGTATAAAATAACTTCATTGTAAAGAGTACAGTATAGAAAGAAGAAAAATGTAATTTTGCAGTGCAGAAATCTGACAAGCACTACATCAGAGAGGTGCTTAATGGCTGTGATGAATAATGTGTTTATAAATCAAAGAAATAAATAAATATATTCACAAATACAAAGACAATAATGTATTTGCACCTACTAGAATTATAACAATTAGGAGCTATAGCAACATTGCGAGTTTGGAATGTTGACCAATGGAAATAACTATATATGTAAAGTTAAAACAATACAATTACTTTAGCAAACAATTTAGAATTATCTTGTAAAGTGAAATAGTTCAGAAAAATAATGTTTATTAATACTTCTGTGCATATATCCTCTTTTCTCAGCAATTAATTTGATTATCAGAGATAAAGGGCGAGTAATCCTGTCAAAATAATAAATTAATTATTTTTATTAATATAAAATAACAGGTATAATAGTAACTACATAAACAGCTTTTAAACACTTAGAAATGTGAGTAAACACTAATTTTAGCCCATTTTTCCTCATTGATGTCATTAACCTATTTTATTCTTTCTCAAATAGAAGACACCATTGAACGCCAACTTAAGAACCAGCCAATTTTGTTTAGGTGTCCATCTTATGCCCACTTCCACAGTGGAATTAAACTAGTTTAAGTCAATCTGCTTAAGAAATTTTCTTATGCATTGCTATTGGTCTAGAACTGATCCAATATTTTTGGGGAGGAAAGACTTATATCTAATGTATCCGAAAAGGTTTTTTTCTTGCCTTTTTCCAATGTTTATAAAGAATTATGCTCTATTTGCTGTTAGGGGCCATCTGCAGACATTAGGTTAACCAAGCTTTAGATGAAGTCAGAGGTAGCACAGTAGAGAAGCAATAATAAAGATAGTTAACAATGAATGATATCATTGAGAGCAAGCTTTATGAAAATAAGGAACAGAGTTAGAAAGAATTTATAAAGAATAATGATGAAATATTAAAAGATTTTGCCAGTTTTGTTTTTTTATGAGAAACTGAGGCAAATAGATCAAAGTCTTAATTAATTTCTACATTTATTAGATAATGGAGTTGAGAAATATGTAGTGGTAATTATTGTGCTGTGTCAAGCTGCATTCTATCCTGCCACAACTTATGAGAGAACTCAATAACACCCCAGGATACAAATAGAGAATTTTCCCTCAATATGCTAAAGAGTGTAGCTTAAGTAAATATTACTTAGAATTCTACGTATACTGAGACTGCAAATTAGTTTGCATTTTTTGAACCAAAGAAATAATGTTAAATTAATCTCTACCGATGAATCAACAGGAACAAAAATCTCTGGTAGTTTTATTTAGATGTATAAGCAGATCCCTTTATTTTACATCTATGTGCATTGTCATACTTCAAGCCAGTACAAGATAATATCTGTATTATCTTGTATTGATTATCTATTACTAGCTTTGATTTTTGTAGTTTAAAAATGCTATTTATATTTGTCTTTGTAGTTAATATCTTATGTCTGCAAATATGTTGCCATATTTTTTTTCTGCCTACTCAAATTGATTTCAACTTTTTAATATCATGAACTATGCCTTTTAATTTGGTAACTGCTGAGCTCATGGAACAAGACTCCTCTTAAAAGAAATTTTCAAAAACAATGCTTCATGAAAGCTAATCAGCACAGCTGGAAGGTAACATATATAGGCATGAACTATGTCTACAGTGAATTTAAAAAATCTGAATTTATTATGACAATAATCACTTATTTATGAGACATGAAATGAGAGAATAAACAACAAACAAATAGTTTGTTTTCTAACATTATGTATATCTGTGCATTAAACTTAAAATAGACCCAAATTCCCTCCAGTGGACTACGCACTTTCAATATGGAACTGATTTTTCTAATGTTTCTAAAGGAGCTAGGTAACCTAATTCTACAGTTTAATAAAGACATATGCAAATGATCAATAGATTATTTATTCTTCATAATTTGCAATATCTCATTTTACTATTAAGATAAACATAAATCAGGTCATTTGAAGTTAAATATTAATAAAATAAAATTTAAATATCAATATCAAAGTATGCAATTTATTGGTAAAGATAGTTAAATTACTAGAAGAAACAAGCACATATATAAAAGTTAGGCTGAATTTTCTCAGTATGCACTTCATTTAATTAAATATGCAAAGATACTATTAATTTATGCACTTAATCATATATCTAAAGGTATGAATGTGAAATATATAAAGCTATCAAAAGACTTTATGAAATGTGCGATCAGGAGACAGCTATATGCAACTACTTGCTTTATCTTTGAGCCGCTGAATGAACAAAACTTTAAATGATAGCCAATAAATTTCAAATGGAATACATCTATCTCTTCCCAGCCCAACATCCTCTCAGAAGTATCTTCCATTGACACACCTCCAATATTAGGGTATTAATCAAATGCCACAGGAAAAAATATGCAAATTTTAAAGTTGAATTTCAAAGCCATGAGTATTTCCCAAGGCATTCATTGCACTGGTACTTAGATTGTGAATGGTCTCTTTTTTACTATCTCCACTGATTGAAATTGTATTATCATTAAAAATAATATATCCAGATGAATAAGATCAAAGAAAAGCAGTTTAGAAATCCTGCTTTGAGTTTATGGATCAGATCTAAATGCAAAAATCTGATGAGGTGGAAGAGATCAAAATGAGAGACAAGATATGGTTAACTACTCAGTAAGTGTGAAAAATATTCACATGTACGATACACAAAACATTTAAGGTAGTTTCACAAAAGCTTCAACCAATCTGACTCCTGTCACCTCTATGTGTCATTTACAGTGGAGTGTGGCCGTTGTCTTCATTGCCTGAGATGACAGCAATCACTTCATAACTTCTGTGCTCTAGGTGGCAGGCTGGAGAAAGGGGTTAGAATGTTGTGCCTCATTACTTCCAGAAGAAGTCCCAGAATACTCAAAGATCCATAAGCAACCTTTTTCTTTATAAAGTGATGATATGTTTGCTTATTAAATTAATCTTTATATTAACATCTCTAGTTCTCCAAAGCTAAATGAGTTTATTTGTTAACCAAGGAGAATATTATTAGAAATTCCTTTTCCTCATTTTCATGAAGTTAAAATAAACCTAGGACTCTGTCGTACTACTCGTTGATAAATTTTATTTCATTAAATGATACTTCTTTGGGTCCTTGGTATAATGTATTTCAAAAAAAGATAATCAATCAACTCAATGCTTATTTTTGGTTTAATTTATTACACAACAGAAATGTTTTTTCTAAGCTGAATAGAATAAAATAACATTAGCAATGGGGAAAAGGTGACAAAAATTCTCTAAAAGGTTGTCAGAGACTTTGTTTCTCTAATTTAATTGAGAGAGGCAGTTTCACTTTTTTAATATTTTAATTTTAACCCAGATACAAGAAGAGCTCAGAGATGGAATGTTTTGTCAGTGCTTTGAATCTATGAGATAGTGATTGAGGAAAACATTAAAATATTGGTGTTGGGTTTATTATATCAGTGAAACTTACGTACTGTGAGGCAGATAGTGTTTGCAAACTACACAGTGGTTTCAATCTTGAGAAAGATTGTGAAACATAATCAAAGGAGAACCAAAAAGTAATCTATACAATTGGCAATGACTGAGCAGAATGCAAAATAGAAAAAGTAATAAAGATTTAAGGAGAGTAAAAATGATAAGTTTGAAGATAAATATCCAGAAAGATATTTATTGTAGTCCAGTAACTGAAAAAAAATGTGGATATAGCCTAGAAAATAAGTGAGTGACATGAGATGTATGAGAGAGATAGAATTGACTTACAGGCTAAAGTAATGATTTTTTATGTTATCTTGAGTACAAAAAGAAGCCATAAAATTTCTTCAGAAAATAAATGGTAAGATTAGTTCTGCATTTTTATAAAAAACCTCACTTGGCACAGTATGATGAAAGTATTAAAATGAATACATTTGTAAAGCAAAAGATCTCTTAGAAAGATAGTAAAGTAGTTCATGTAAATAATGCAAATAGTAACGGCAATATTGAAAGTAAGTGGTCAAATGAAAAGAGATTCAGTCTATAGAATCACAGGCCTTGTAACTGAATGTATTTAGGTGTGAAGAAGGAGATGTCAGTCGCTTTTCTTAAGAGAGCAGAGCAGGCATCTGAAAAATGCAAAAGAAAGGGCTTGCAGAAATAACCAACTCAGCAGATTAAAGTCCATTCCTAACTGCCCTCTCCCTCCCCACTCCTCCACCCTTACTCCAGGACTCTCCAGCTAACATGCTTTCCCATAGCTACCTCTCCCATCTCAAGGACTCTCCAGCTCACATCTGTTGATTCATAGCTTGCTATCCAGTTAATGTTCTTCCTTATCTCTGTAGCTGTGTAGGAATAATAGGACTGTATAAAACTGCCTGTTATGTTACAATAGGGGCTCGGCCTTTGGATAGGAATCCTCTGAGACGGTGCTGGCATCAATAAGTGCTACGTTCTGCTTATAGCCTCAGTGTCCGATCTCTCCCTTAGAGAACCGTATAACAGTGCTGACAACACCAAGATCATGGGTCCTACAAGGCAAACGACTTGTAAATAGATAAAACCAGTAGTCTGGAGATTCCTCCCCTTGCAGCCACCCACCGAAAGCTCCTTCTCTCCATCCTGAGTCATAAAGCACACGTGAAACCTCAGACAAAGGAATCATGCACCCCTTGCATGGACATTGCAAGGGTATATAAGCTGTAAGAAATCTAACCAAGGGGAGCTTGTGCTTTGGGTCTGTTAAAAGCCTCATATGGTCTGCCCCACTCTAGCTATCTCTCCCCCACACACACCTAAAAAAAGGAGGAAAATTGAGAAGCATTTATGAAGTTCACAGCTTAGGGACACAAGATCAAGGAAAACAAACAAACGAACAAACAAAAAATAAGGACAACAATAACAACAACAAAAACTGAAACCTAATTATAGAACAGTAGACTGCTTCCCCTTCTCTTATACCTAACCAACTTATCACCATACCACCAAAGACCTATATATCAAAATTCCTTTTACCTAGTTCTTCATGTTTGATTTTCTACAACAAAACAACAAAAACTACAAGATATGCTAAAAAATAGTTTGATGAGAGAGGTCGAGCATCAGAACCAGACTCAGAAAAGGCAGAAATGTTGAAACTATCAGACCAGTAGCTAAAAAACAAGCAAACAAACAAAAAATAGTAATTAATATGCTAAGGGCTATAATCTATAAAACAGACAACATGCAAACACAAATAAGCCATGTAAGCAGAGAGAAGAAAATTCTAAAAAAGAATAAAAAGGATGCTAGATATCAATACATCACAACAAAAATGAAGAATGACTTTGATAGGCTCATTATAGACTGCACATGGCTAAGGGAAGACCCTCCAAGCTTAAGGATATGTAAACAGAAACTTGCAAAATGGAAAAGCAAAGAGGAAAAAAAAATATAGAACAGAATATCCATGAACAATGAGACTATCATAAAATGTGTAATATATATGCAATGATACTACCAGAAGAGAGAAAGAAAACAACAGAAGAAATATGCAAAATGATAATGTGCGAGAATTTCTCCCAAATTAGTTTCAGACACCAAACCACAGATCTCAGAATCTCACAGCATACCAAGCAGTTTAGATTCCATTTTCACATTAAATAAAATCAAAATTAAGAAAAAAATTTGAAGAAAGCTAGAGAGAAAAAAAGAAAAAAATTACTTATGGAAGAGCAAATATAAGAATTTCATCTGACTTCTCCTCAGAAACTATATAAGCAAGACTATTTATAGAATTGAGAGAAAATAACCACCAACTCAGAATTTTGCACTTTGCAAAATTATCTTTCAAAAGTAAAGGAGAAATAAAGACATTCTCAGACAAACAAAACTTGAGGGAATTTGTTGCCAGGAGACATGATTTGAAAGAAATATTAAAAGAAGTTCTTCAGAGAGAAAGAAAATAAAATATGTCAGATAATCAGATCTACATTTTAAAAAAGGTATTGGAGAAGGTATAAGTGAAGGTAAAATAAAAATATTTATTTTTCTCATTCTTAACTAACATAAAATTTGTTCATAATAATGTCAATATATTTATTTATGCTTACTTATCTAACTATGTATGTATATATATGTATGCATATTGAAATAAATGACATCAATGATACAAAAGACCAGCGGAAGAAATTATAATTATTTTGTTATTATCAGGGAGTTGCTCTACCTGTAAAGTAGTATATGTTTTATTTGAAAGTATACCTAAAATTGGTTTTAAACTTATATTTCAAATTGTAGGGCAACCACTCAAAAAAGTAAAAATGGAAGTATAGATGATACACTAAGAAAGGAGAGAAACATTTAATCATATAAAAATATCATTTAAAACCACAAAGGGCAGATAAAGAGTGAAAAACAAAAATAGGAACAAAAAAACAAGGGCAAAAAATAGAAAATATTAACAAATATGCTATATATTAATTCAAATATATCAATAATCACCTTAAATGTCAGTGGTCTTAATGTACTAATGAAAAGAGAGATTGTTAGAGTGGACCAAAAAACAGGATTTATCTATACATGCTCTATAAGCAACTCAATTTAAATATAAAGACACATAAATGTGTGGATAAAATTATATCATGCTAATACTAATAAAAGAAAGGTAGAGTAGCTATATTAATTTTAAATAGAGCAGATTGTAAGCTAAATATATCATGATGGAAAAACAGTGGGCATTATATAATGACAAAGAGGTTTGTTCTTCACGAAGACATAAGAATTTTTAATGTATATGCACCTAACAATACAACATTAAAATACATGAAGCAAAAACTAATACAACTGCAAAGAGAAATAGATTAATCTACTGTCCAAGTTGGAGATTTCCATACCTTTCTATCAGAAATGGACAGATCTAGCAGGCAGAAAATCAGTA
Source organism: Pteropus medius (assembly GCF_902729225.1). Classification (NCBI taxonomy): domain Eukaryota; kingdom Metazoa; phylum Chordata; class Mammalia; order Chiroptera; family Pteropodidae; genus Pteropus; species Pteropus medius. The sequence goes on from NW_024354499.1 coordinate 12,426,326, forward strand.
AGGACATGGTTGGGTTCAACAACACCATTAATCAACTGGATATATTCAGCATCTATGGAATGCTTCATCCAACAACAGCAGAATATACATTTCTCCCAAGCTCACATGGACCATTCACCAAGATAGACCTAATTCTGGGCCATCAAAAATATATCAATAAATTTTAAAGAAAATAGATTGTATAATGTCTTCTCTCAAACCACAATGCTAATACACTAGAAATCAATACAAAAAGATAGCTGGAAAATCTCAAAGTAACTTAAGATTAAATAACACACTTCAAAATAATATATGGGTCAAAGAAGAAATCTCAAGAGAAATCGAAATATTTTGAACTAAATTAAAATGAAAATAAAATTTATCAAAATTTGTGGGAAGCAGAAAAAGTAGTGCTTGGAGGGAAATTTATAGCATTGAATGCGTAGAAATCAATAATTTAATTTTCCACCTTAAGAAGCAAGAAACAGAAATGCAAATTAAATCCAAAATAACAAGAAAGGAAATAATAGAGTAAAAATCAATTAAATCGAGAATGGGAAATCAATACGGAAAATCAACAAACTGTTTATACTCAAAAAATCAATAAAATCTATGTCTCTGGTCATGCTAACTAATAAAATAGTATAAAAATATGAAAACTAATATGAGAAATGAAGAAGTGACATCATTACAGATTCCATGGAAATTAAAAGAAAAAGAGGTGAATGCTATGAACAATTCTATCCCTGGCAAATTCGAAAGCAGAGGAAATAGGCCAATTTCTTGAAAGACACAGTCTATGAAAACTCATAAAAGAAGGAACAGGGAATTTGTATAAATATATAACTATTAAAGAAATTAAATCAATAGTTAATCACTTTTCCAAACAGAAATTGCCAGGTACAGATATGTTCATTGGTAAATTCCACCAAACATTAGAGAAGAAATTATGCCAATTATCTATAATTATTTCCAGAATATAGAAGTAGAGAGAATAATTACTAATTCATTCTGGGAGACCAGCGTTCCCTAATTACTAATTCATTCTGGGAGACCAGCATTTCCCCAATATCCTACATAAACATAAAGAAAATATTCTTTAAAAAAAGTAACAAATCAAATCTAATAATGTATAAAAAGAAGTATACACTACAACAAGTAGAATTTATCCCAGGTATGCGGAGCAATTTCAACATAAAAAAATTAATTTAATTAATCACATGAACAGATTAAAGAACAATTACATGACAATATTAATAGATGCATAAAAAACATTTGAGTAAATTCAAAATGTATCCAAATACAATTCTATATTTCTCCTAAATTACCTTTTCAAAGAATTTTTATATTATATACTTTCATATTATATATTTTTATATTTTCTGCTTTTAAGTCCATTTTATTTTAAGTTCAGTACAGGCTGTCTGCCTTTTAGTGCTGCAAAGGCTTTCTTTAAGAAATTAAGTAAGTATCTTCATGTTCTGAAATACCAAGGTCATCTTTAATTCCAAAATAATTTGACTTCAGCATTAGTTACTATTATTTTTTAAAACCTCTTTTTGGCCTTTCTCTTATTACTTAACACCTTTCCATATTTCCTCCTATGTTTTAGAATACACATTCCTTCATTGTCTACTTTGCTGGCTTTTTATCTATACCTGAATGTTGCACTCTTCAAAGAAAATTTCTTCTTTTCTCATGTGATACTCTCTCAAAGTTATTTTATCCATGTTCATGCCTTTAATTACAACACATACACCATGAACATCTGGATTTAAATACCACATATACAAACATCACACATATATCCCTTCTCAAATTATCCTCTGTTTCTGCCTCATAGATCCCATTTTTCATTCAACAATCTCACCTTTATTACAACTCAGAAACCACTAGGATGTATCATATTCAATGCCTATCTCATAATCTTTTCCACATAATCTGATTTCCAATACTCTCCTTTCTTACCTCCTTATTTAGTGACATCATTTATTCCCTTTTGCACTTTGCAATCAGAAAGCTCCACTTGACATTTCCTTCTTTCTTATCCCCCACAATCCATTACCATAACCTTCTGAGTTCAGATTTTAAAACACGTTTAAATCTGTTTACTTTTCTATTGTTGTGATCCTAGTTCAAGCTATCAACATTCCTCACAAGTCTTTTATAAAACAAAACTCTCTCTTTACACACTTAAAACCCCTCAACTGTCTTGTTATAATTAGTGTAAATATATAATTTTTCTATTAACCTATCATTCCTTTTTTAAAATGATTTGATACCTCTCCCAGTTTTTCTAATTGGTTTATTTTCTCCAACACATATTGGTTTCCTGTGCTTCCTCTTGTATCAGGACCTGCTTGCATTTTCCCTCTTCTATTCTCCTAAGCATGTTGAGTGAGATTTATCTGATAGGGACTGAGATTTTGTTTGAAAAGATATCCTATATATACTTGCATGAAATTTAGCACATCCTGTTAAATTCTGCATACCAGTTTGTTACTTGTAAAAATGTACAATTATTAAACAAATTCTTTGTCTATTAAACTACAGCCATGCACTGCTTAATGACGGAGATAAGTTCTGAGAAATGCATCATTAAGCGATTTTGTCATTCTGGGAACATCAGAGAGTGTACAGTCATGCATTGCGTAATGACAGGATTACATTCTGAAAAATTAGTAATTAGGTAATTTTATTATTGTGTGAACATCAAAAAGTGCACCTACACAAACCTAGATGGTAAAGACAATTGTTTCCAGGCTACAAACCTGTACAGTATATTATAGTACTGAATACTATAGGCAATTATAATATGTCATTTGAATAACTAAACATTTGTGACCATAGAAAAGCTATAGTAAAATATGATATAAAAGATAAAAAAGTAAACTTTTATAGGGGCACTTGCCATGACTACAATTTGCAGGACTGAAAGTTGCTCTGAGTGAGTCAGTGAGTGAGCGGAGAGTGAATGTAAAGCCTAGGACATGACTGTACACTGCTGCAGACTTTATAAACACTGTCCCATAAGCCCTACCCCTGCCTTCTTCCAACAGGGTAAGAAATAGAACATTAAAACTGTCTGTGCTGCTACATGAGCAGGGATGTGGGCTGGACCAATTGAGACTATTGAGAAGAAACTGGTTAGATAAGGTGTAGACGATCATAACAGTGACTGTGAAGAGAGAGTGAAAGGTGACCCGAGGATCTGTAGGAATAAGAAAAAGATGGAGCGATAACAGAATATAGGAGTTTGTCACAACGATGTGGTTTTGGCACTCGAATGTTGGAGTGGCCAGATTTAAAAAAAAATTGTGGTATACATAAACAGAGGGTGTTTAACATGAATACAGTGTAGAACCGAAGACTCAGTATTTTGACTTTGGGAAATTGTTTTTAGTTTCATCGACTCTTTTTGGGACCCTATCTCTCCTACATAAAATCTATGAAAGAAATAAAACCTACTTATGTTTTATAGCATTATAACCTAAAAATATTTCCAAAGTGTAGAGACAGGCTGGTTCCACACTACCATAGAAAGCTTTTATTAAAGTGGAAGTGGCACTTAATACTTGTTAAGGTAATTCCTGTTGACTTATGACCTTGTACATGATCTTAGTTCCTCAACAAAATATTTAAAGCAGTCTACTCTGAAGTACAGGTTCCTCTGTGCTAAAACAGGTCAGTGGCTGACTGGGATGTAAACTGTGCACTCAAAAGTGAGGTGCTGTGAGTGAGAAGTAATCTATTACCAAGCCCCATAGATACTGCTCCCATCAGAGGAAAAAAAAAAAATTCCTCCCAAACCATTTATACTTTTATTTCTTAAAGAAAATTCAGCACCATTATAATCTTATGTAACCATTGTCATACATATGGTTTGTCACTGACTAAAATATCGTCATGCAGTGTATGACTGTATAAGCTCCATGAGTGCAGTGCCCAAGAATATTTTAAGCATTACTCTTAGCCATATTTTATAATCCATAAATATTTCTGAAATAAATGAGGAACAGTCACTAAATTAATATTTCTGCCGTAAGCATGAAGAAAAATAGTGATGTTACTCTTTTCCATAGGAGGCCTACACGCTGCCGCTGCCGCTACCAACATGTCTCTAGTAATTCCTGAGAAGTTCAGCACATTTTGTGAGTACTCAACACCAATATAGATGGGCAGTAGAAAATAGCCTTTGCCATCACCACAATTAAGGGTGTGGGGCGAAGATATGCTCATGTGCTGCTGAGGAAAGCAAACATTGACCTGCTTTCAATGAGGGCAGGAGAGCTCACTGAGGATGAAGTGGAACATGCAATCACCATTATACAAAATCCACAGCCGTACAAGATCCCAGACTGGTTCTTAAACAGACAGAAAGACATGAAGGATGGGAAATACAGCCAGGTCCTGGCCAATGATCTGGAAAACGAGCTCCCTGAAGACATGGAGCGACTGAAGAAAATTTGGGCCCACAGAGAGTTGCACCATTTCTGGGGACTTCGTGTTAGAGGCCAGCACACCAAGACCACCTGTGTCCAAGGCCGCACTGTAGGTGTGTCCAAGAAGAAATAAATCTGTAGGCTTTGTCTGATAATAAATAGTTTATACACTTAAAAAAGAAAAGAAAAATAGTGATGTTATATTTGATGAGAAGTGGAACTGAGGAAAAAGGGAGTAAAAAAATATACGCTGAGTTTTTTTTAGTAGTATTATATGTAATTTAGAAAAACAAGTAAGAGATAATGAGAGTTCTGGAGGAAGGAAGTATACAATATTTAATAAATGGATATATAAAGTAAGTCAGGAAATTTAAGAAACTATAAATAGAAAGATAGAGGAAAAAATACTTGCATAACTGGCTAACAAAATTGTAATAAGAATGATAAAATTTAATTTATAGTTTTATATTAAATAACCCAAAAGTGAGATAAGAAAGAACCAATAGGAAATTTGCCACAAAGCAAAAAAGTCTGGCATATTAAGTACTGCTCCGAAGTGCCCTGCTTACCGAGATTCCTTATTTTATCATATTGTATTTTAAAAAGGCAAAGGCAAATAAAATGCAAAGTAACTAATAGAGTGAAGTTACTATGTTCATTTTTGAGGAGATCTCAGCAGGAGTTTGAGTGGGGGTCCATGTAATGGAAAATAAATGACATTAAAATGATATAGCTTTAAGTTAGAAATTAAATTGAAAAAAAGAAAAAATGAGTCTACCAGCTAGGGAAACTCTAGGTGTACCTAATGGCTAGTGTCACCTATATTGGACAAAATAGATTATAGGACATTCTATCAATCATCTCAGAATGTTTTATTGAACATCGTTTCTGTAGACAAATGTTTCTCAAAATTTGGCTTTGGACCAACGATGTCTAAATTTCCTGAAAACTTTTAAATGTAATTTCTCAGGCCCATCCTATATCAGAGACAGGGGTGGGGCTGCAGTAATTGGTTATAACAAGTCCTCAAGGTGATTCCAATGTGTCCTTCAGTTTGAGAATCTGTGAATTAAGTCCTCTCTCTCTCCCTCTCCCCTTCTCACTCTTCTCTCACACACACACCACGCATACTCACATGCATATTCACCCATACACGCACACATCCCATGGCTCTTATAAATTACCTAAATATCTATGTCTCCACATCGCCACGCCTGTTCTACTGGGAAAGCATGGTTACATTAAAGCAAAACTCAAGACTGGGAAATGATGAAGTTCGTCCTGTTGTTCTGGTAGTTTTTGTGATTTGCTTTGGTTTTAAATTTCACTTCATGTCCTAATGTATCTCCTTGTATGTTGTTACCACACAAAAGGGGCAAGCTGGCTCCAAGGATTAGATATGTTTAAGTTGAAGCCCAATGCATTATGAGGGATACATGAGTCTGGTCACATTCCCTAGAAGCGTAGGATGAGACAGGGGCTCTTTAGTAAATGGTTTGTTGAGGAAGTGCTCTTTGGGGAATCCTGAAAAAAAGCAAAAGAATTAAAAGAAGACAAGGAAAGAAGCAGGCAAAGAAATGGGTGCCGCTGAAGAATAGCTCAGTCTGACCCCATAGGAAGCTCTGAAGCATTACTGGCAATAGAATACCAACATGAAGCAGAGGGCCAGAATATTATATACTCTTTTAAGTCTGTCATTGGCTGAGGGCTGAGCCTAGGATGAGGACATTATCTTCCAGTCATTTTAGGATGAATTGGCTTGTGTTGATTGAGAGCAATTCTCAGAAGAGGGGTATAGCTGGGAGCTGTTAGCAATCAACTTTCACAGCATTTGGGGAACATGTGCCCCTGGACAGAGCACCAACAGTGTCTACTACAGAGTCTAACATTGAAGGGGGTTGGAAAGAAACATCAGAGTTCCATTTTATTAATGTCGATTCCATTGAAAATTTCCCCATGTTAGATCTGATCTTCTTTGTGCCTTGGAAGGTGGTAATTAGAAGCAGTAGTGTACTAGAGTATTAGATTTGCAGTGGATATTAGGGGACAATAAAGCATTTCTTCTAGGTAGGCCATGAGAAATAATTAGTCATTGTTCCCTATTTTGTACTTGATGCAACTGAGACTTAGAGAGGAAATCGACAAGTATAAAGTAAGTGATTTAGTGAGGCACTAAATGTGCATCAGGATCAAAATGCCATCATTGTCCCATGTTAAATTAATCTATTAAACTAATATAGGGAATGATGGATAAAAAAAAAATTGTACCTCTTCCAGTTAAAATATGTGCTCTTTATAGTAGCCTTCTGTAAGCAGTCTTTCTTACTTTGTCCCACTGGTGATACTAGAAAAAAGAATCTAATTCAGCTGTAGGTGCAGACTTTTGCTACTTCTTAATTCTCACTAAAGCTGCAGCAGTTACATCCATCTATTTATGGGGCTGGCCTTAAGAGACCATGTGGGGAGTAGTGAGGGAAGTAGTTTGTCACCGCCTATATCTAGTTGCCATAAAATATTGACTCTTTCATTATCACTGCGTGCAAGTCATCCACTTGACCAAATAGGCACATTTGTCATAGAGTCTTATGGAGAAAATAACATTTTTGCTGTGGAATTTTGAAATTCCTTGTATCTTTAAATTACACTTAAAACAATCTACAGATATTAATATATTTTCCTATTTCTTTAAGGTTCAATCTTCTGTGAAATAGTTCTGTCCCTGGGAAGACAGCCTTTTTGTATGAGGAAAAATAAAATACATTATTATATTTGATAATCAGAATAGATGAATCACAGTCTACTCATAAAAGCAGATAAGCAAAAGGGCCTAGAAACTTAATCTTGTTCATTCTTTCCTAATTGCTGATTACTTTATGCCTATTTCAATCTAATCATAAAGTACATAATTAATTATGTACACCATTTTAATTCTTTTTTAACAATAAGGCAAAACATAAACACAAATTAATTGAGTTACTGGTTAAGATATTTATTTGTTCTACTTATCTAATGATTGGTGTTGTACATAATGATAAAACACAGAAGACATTTTAAATTATTCAGAAGGTGGTAAGATTAGCTGCTGTTCAGTTTGCCTCGATAGACTGGATACTGGCGTCCTTTGATTTCTAAGTTCCTTAAAGGGACAGATAGTGGAGTGTACAAGACAAAGGAACCAACAGAGACATAAAGTTATGAGTAGACTCACAGCCATTCAAGACTATCCCTTTTCTCTGGAATCTCACAGCTTTCAGTGCTATTTATGAAGGCTTTCAAATATGGAAGAGTTGAGTCCAATTACAGAGTAAACTTAGATATTGATTAACATGATATTGGATTGGGAGGAGAGGCTTAGATCCAGTGTAAATTCTTTGGAGCTAGTTGTAGAAGCTAACGCAGAGGCAAACATTCCCTCTTCCAAAGGTGTGATTTATTTCCTTACCAGTTAACCAGACACTGCTCAACCATTTAATTTACCACCAATTTAAACTAATTTGGGTTAATATAATTTTGGTTATTTAAATATTTCTTTAGTCACAAGACAGCAGAATAACCTATATTCTGTCATCAACAGTGAGCTAACAAAAATGAAATAGTCCAAGCGTTTGGTGAAACTTGGTAAAAAGTTGAAATACAGGGATATGTTATTAGGCAGATGAATTTCTGTGCAAGATATTTCTTGACTGTGCATAGATGACACAAAAAGCATGTAGATGTGTTTGTGATTGATAGATGAGATCAAGAGGAAGGGAGAAGAGACTGAAAAATTGCAAAAATCTCATTTCCTCTCCACTTCCTCCCTCGAGCAGTCCCTCAGTGGAAGAGAATATAAAAAATATGTTCATTCTAAAAGCTTTATGTATTATATTTGTATATATAATGTTTTACCTATTATTCTTGTTACAACTAAACTTTTAATTTTTTTAATTTTAAAATTATTTTTCAATTACAGTTGACATTCAATATTATGTTATATTAGTTTCAGGTATATGGCATTATGGTTTGTGTAAGTTTTATGTATTATAAGAACATGGTTATTGCATACTCTTAGTTTGAAGTCTATTTAGAGTAGGAAGAGGATATATGAATAAGTATATGAAACAGGTAGAAGACTGTAAACAGTGGAAACAAATAACATAAATTTAACTGGTAGAATAAGGCATCCTTCTATGTTGACACTAGACATATCAATACTGCTCTTCTGCTTACAGATACTGGTTGTGAAGTATTCTCACCTAATCTTTTAATCTATTCTAAGTTAGATTTTAAATAAGTCATGTTTCAAATATAATGCTAGCTTTCGACAGCTAAGTTGTAATCAGTGGTAGAAGACACAGGCCTTTCAGAAAGATTGTAATGATGTTAAGGACTAAATATTTGTGTCCCCTGACTTTTGCCCTAATTCATATGCAGAGGCCCTAATGCCCAATGTGACGGTATTTGGGAAGTAATTAGGGTTAGATTCAGTCATGACAGTAGGGTCCTCATGGTGAGATCAATGCCCTTAAAAGAAGAGGAAGAGACAGGAAAATTCTCTCTCTCCAGGAACAAGCAAGGAGGAAAGGCCACGTAAGCACACTGGGAGAAGGTGGCTCTCACTAGACATTGAATCTGCCAGCACTTTTATGGTGTACTTTCCAACCTCCAGAACTATGATAAATGGACATTTGTTTTTTAAGTCACCCAAGTTTATGGTATTTGATATAGCTGCCCAAGCTAGCTAAAACAAATGGACTTTGGGAAACAGAAATAATTAGCATACAGTTTTTGGTTTGTTCCATTACCTCTCATCATCCTAGAGTTAACATCATATCTATCCTCAGTGTTTAACATGAACTCATATCCAGAAACTTTTACGTTAGTGATGTTGTGCATCACTAAGAGATGTAGTGCAGCAAGCAGCATTAAACTTCGAAGCATGTATGGAATTATATTTAAAGCAGGACAAAAAGGTAATTAAAATAATGTACGCTGAAATATTGGGTTCTGAACATTTACAAATCAGAATTGAAATATCGATTGCGAATCTATCCAAATTAATTGAACGTATTATAAATATAAAGAAATAAATAGAAATAATGAGAATGTGAATTCTAGCTGGTGGCTGCTCTTTTTTTTTTTTTGTCTGAACCGTCTCTTGATAATTTTTTAAAGGTATAAAAACATTGAAACAGTTGTGGTTTTGTAGTGGTAAGATGTGAAGCACATTTTAGTTTCCTTTATATTGTTCTATGTAAAAAAATTCTATAATATGCATATATTTCATCTCATATTTTAATAATTAGAAATGAATAAATCACTTAACCAGGCTTTTAGTCTTGTCATATATCTGGATTTTAAAGACTCCCCTCTTTACAGCAGGACTCAATTGCTTAACATGGAAACAATGAACACTACGACTCGGTATGGAGCAGGAAAGATACTCAAGGCTAACTGTCATACACATTTATTTCCTCCTCTAATGTTTTTCTCATCCTCTAATGTTTTTCTCATCCTCAGGATTCCTTATCTTTTCCCCAAAAATTATCTAGTGTCATCAGGTGTCTGCCTTCCATAAGAAAATACCCAGTCCTAAAACTAGCATTTTACCAAAATTATAATTGTTTTACTTCAGATATAGCCATTTATTAGAAAAACAATGCTTAAAAGATCAGTGTTAAACTGCCCAAATCTCAACAATTAATATGATTTGTTTTAGGAACATCTAGATTTCTAAAGAAAACAAACTTTACATTATATACAAAGGTCCATTAAAATGTTACATTTTCACAGAGCACTATATATTCTAAAAATCTGTTAAAGGAAACAATACTTATATACATATTTTTAAAACTCATGCAGATACTTATAAATATGTATTACAGTACTGTTTGTAATGTTTAAATAAAAAACATAATTGTCCAGAAACAGCTAAATAGATTTCATAGTACTATGTGTCATTATGTAAAATTATGTAGAATTATGCAGCAATTAATAATTATGTTTATTAATAGTTCATGCATTTATTAAACTTCACATATCATCTTCAGGATGCTAAATTTATTAACAAATTTATTATCAATATAAACTCTTTATATATGTAATTACATAAAATCTAGAAAATTTATAATTCCCTAAATGGTAATAATTTATATATTCTGTGAGAGTATGGATTATTTTTCATACTGATACTAAACTCACTTTCCAACTTTGCCATGAGGAAAATATATATTTTCATTACGTGTGAGAATAGAACTTTTTTATTTTGCAAATAAAAACAATGTATATTATAATAGAAAGTGAGTACAATGCAGAAAATAATACACATGAACATGTATATCATAAGATTTTAGCATATATGTTTCTGTATATTTTATAGACAGATGTATATAATGTAATTATGACAAAATGAGAACATACTGAATGCAATTTTATGCCAGCTTTATTAATTTAATGTTTTATTAAAATGTCCTGCATATTATTAACAATTATATCCCAGAGACTTAGGTAATTTACAGGTTTGAATACTATCAAACAGGTAGGTTTTCAAAAAATATATGTTGATTAAACATTTTTTGTCCTCAAGGAATCAGTTCCCAAAGAGTGTTGATGAATGAAAAGTCATGCTAACTTTTAGGGCTATTGTTTTATGTTATATTCTTATCACTAGAATATTAAATAATCTGATTTAACCAACCACATCTGAAAGTTCCCACTTGTCTGGCCACATGCCATTGCTATGGCATAACCATAAAAAAAGCAACATAAACAAAAGGAAAAATAATCACAATAACATTTTTAACTGACAGATAAAATGTTAGTTACTTATTATTTTAATATATATTTATTGTATTAGATGTAAATTTGGACATTTTTTTCACTTATATATTAACCCTCTGTACTTTTTATTTGGTTAATATCCTCATATCTCTTATAAATTTTATATTAGAGTTTACATTTTTATACACATTTAAAAAATTATTTTAGTGCATGAGAATGTAGTTGGAAGATACACTTTTTTTGGTTATTTTCTTTTTTTATTAAATTTGTTGCGGTGATATTGGTTAATAAAATCATATAGGTTTCAAAATATACAATTAATAATACATTATATATGTTTTGCATTGTGCGTTCACCACTCAAAGTTAAATTTCCTTCTGTCACCATATGTTTGACCACCTTTACCCTTATCTACTCCGCATCTCCCTACCTTCCCTCTGGTAACCATTAAACTATTGCCCATGTCCATGAGTCTCTGCTTGTTTATCATGTTCATTTGTTTCTTTCAGTTTTATATTCGATGCATTTCTTTTTATAAATTAAAAATTTTTGGAGTGACATTGATTAATACAATCAACTGAGTTTTAAGTGTACATTTAACACTACATCATATACATATTGCACTGTGTGTTCACCACCCAAAGTTAGATTTCCTTGTGTCACTAAATATCTAATCCCTTTACCCCTATTTACCTTCTCTGTCCTCCTTCCCTCTGGTAACTACTAATCCACTCTCCATGTACATGAATCTCTGTTTGTATTATTTCTTTACTGCATTCACTTTTATATCCCATATATGAGTGAAATCATATGGTTTTCAATCTTTTCTGTCTGACTTATTTCGTTTAGCAAGATTATCTCAAGATCCATCCATGCTGTCACAAATTTCAGTATTTCATCTTTTCTTATGGTCTAGTAATATTTCATTGTATATATGTACCACATCTTCTTTATTCAATTATATATCGTAGGACACTTTGGTCGCTTCCATGTCCTAGCCACCATAAATAATGCTGCTATGAACATCAGGGTACATATATCTTTGCAGATAAATGTTTTCAAGTTTTCTGGGTAATAACCCCAAAGAAGGATTGCTGGGTCATATGGCAATTCTATTCTTAGTTTTTTGAAGAACCTCCATACTGCTTTCCATAGTGGCTATACCAGTTTACATTCCTACCAGCAGTGTATGAGGGTTTCTTTTTCCCCAACAACCTCTCTAACGCTTGTTATTACTTGTCCTGTTATTGATGATAGCCATTCTAACAGGTGTGAGATGGTAGCTCATTGTAGTTTGATTTGCATTTCCCAAATAGCTAGTGAAGTTGAGCACTTTTCATAGTCTGTTAACCATTTGTATGTTTTCTTGGAACAAGTGTCTGTTCAGTTGCTCTGCCTATTTTTTATTTTTTATTTTTTTTCATGGTTGAGTTGTATGAGTTCTTTATGTATTCTGGATTTTAGGCCCTTATTAGAGGCGTTGTTTGCAAATATATTCTCCCAGATGGTTGCACTTTTGCCTTATCGATGGTTTCTTTTGCTGTGCAGAATCTTTTTCATTTGTATAGTCTCATTTATTTTTCTTTTACTCCTCTTGCCTTTGAGATCAAATTTGTAAAATCCTGTCTAAATCTGAGGTCTACGAGTTTAGTATCTATGTTTTCTTCTATGTAATTTATTGTTTCCGTTCTTCTATTCATGTCCTTGATCCATTTTGAGTTAATTTGGGTGAATGGTGATAGACAGCAGTCTAGTTTCATTCTTTTGCAAGTGGCTTTCCAGTTTTTCCAGCACCATTTATGAAGAGGCTTTCCTTTGTCTATTGTATGTTTTTGCAATACAATTTGTAAGTATGTTTTATAAAAAGACAACCATGGTCATCTGTTTATGTATTTTCTGTGGCTTCTTTTGTTTTACAATTGTAGAGTAGTTCTGACAGGACTTTATGATCTGCAGGTGCAAATGTTTACTATTTGGCCTTCTGAGAGAAAGTTTCTTAAAATCTGTCAGCTAGAAGTTAAAAATAAGAGGGAAAGTGTTCTTTATATATTTATTCTTATTCTTGAAATATTTTTAAAACATTTCTTTAGCTTTGATTTGCTGGTGAATTATGTAAATTTTTGTCTACAAAGATTTCATTTCACATTCTTTTTAAATTTTGTTTTCAGAGCAATTCTAGTTTCCCAGAAAAATTGAAAGTACAGAGATTCTCCATATACATTCTGACCTCATGCATGCATTGACTTCTCAAATTTACAGTACTGCCTATCATAGAAGTACATTTGTTAGTTGATGAACCTACATTTACACATCATAATTACCCAAAGTTCATACTTTATATTACATTTCATTCTTGGTGTTGGATATTCTATGGATCTGAGCAAATATTTAATGACATGTATGCATCATTATAATATCATATAGAGTATTTACACTGCTCTAAAGATCTTCTGTGCTCCACCTGTTTATTCTTACCTCCCGCCAACCTTATTCTTTTAATGTCATTGTTCTTTTGCCTTTTCCAAAATGTCATAAAGTTGGGATTATATACTGTGTAGCCATTTTCAGATTAGCTTCTTTCACTGAGTAATATTCTTTTAAATTTCCTTCATATCTTTTCATTGGTTTGATAACTCATTTATTCTTAGTGCTGAGTAATAATGCATTATCCAGATGTACTACATTTATTTATCCATTCACCTCCTGAAGGCATCTCTGTTACTTCCAAGTTTTGACAATTATAAATAAAGTTGCTTAAACATCAATGTGTAGGTTTTTGTGTGAACGGAACTTCTCAACTCCTTTGGGTAAATACCTAGGAGCGCTATTATTTGATCTTAAAGTAAGAGTGCATTTAGTTTTGTAAAAACTGCCAAACTGCCTTTTTCAAGTAACTGTACCATTTTTCATATCTACCAGCAATGAATGAGATTTTCTTTTGCTCCACATCCTCACCAGCATTTGGTGTTGTCAGTGTCCTGGGTTTGGCCACTCTAATAGGTAGATAGTAGTATCTCATTGTTTTAATTTGCATTTCACTGATAAAATATGTTGTGGAGAATTTTTATATGCTTACTTACCATATGTATATCTTCTTCGGTATGGTGTCTGCTAAAATCTTTGGTCTACTTTTAAATTTTTTTCCTTAATTTTCTTATTGTTGTTTTAAGAGTTTTTTGTATATATTGGATTACAGTACTTGATCAGATATGACTTTGACAAATATTTTCCCTCATTCTGAGGCTTACCTTCGTATTCTCTTGACATTATCATTCACAGCACTGAAGTTTTTAATTTAAAGAGGTCTATTTATTAATTACTTATTTCATGAATCATGCCTTTGGTGTTTATTTTAAAAGTTATCGCCATACCCATAGTTATCTGGATTTCTTTCCTCTGTTATCTTCAAGATGTTTTGTAGCTTTACATTTTATATTTAAAGTCTATAATCTCTTTTGAATTAATTTTTGTGAATGATGTAGAATCTGGGTCTAGATTCATCTTTTTTTCTTTTTTTATTATTGCATGTAGATATCTAGTTGTTCCAGCACCATCTGTTGTAGACTATCTTTGCTCCCTTCTATTGTCAAAGAGCAACTGACTATATAAATGGGAGTTTATTTCTGGGGTCTCTATTCTGTTCCATTAATCTGTTTATCTATTATTTCACCAATAACCCACTGTCTTGATTATTATAGCATTCTAGTATGTCTTGATGTAAGGTAGTGTCAGTCCTCCAACTTCATTCTTTTCCTTCAATTCTATATTGTCTATTCAGGCTCTTTTAGTCTCAATATAAACTTTATCAGTTTATTGTAATCCACTATATAGCTTGCTGAGATTTTGATAGGAATTGCATTGAATCTATAGATTAAGTTGGGAAGAACTGACATCTGGACAATGTTGAGTCTCTCAATCCATGTACATGGAGTATTTATCCCTTTACTTAGTTATTCTTTGATATTATTCATCAGAATTCTGTAGTTTCCCTCATATAAATGTTGTGCATATTTTGCTAGGTTTATATTTAAGTATTTCATATTTTGGGGTGCTAATGTAAATAGTATTGTGTTTTTAATTTCAAATTCACTTTGTTTATTCCTGGCATATAGAAAAGTCATTGACTTGTATATATTAACCTTGTATTAAAAATAGTTTTAAATTTGTCTTGAGATTTCTGCTTGTGCCATGTGTTATTTATAAATGTATCGTTTAACCCTCAAGAATGTTAGGCTTTGTCAGTTATCTTCATGTTACTAATTTCTAGTTTAATCCTTTTGTGGTCTGATAGTAAACATTGTATCATTTCTATTCTTTTAAATTTTTAAATTTTATGGCCCAATCTATAATCTCTCTTGGTGAATGTTCATGTCAGCTTAAGAAAACTGGGTATTCTGCTGCTGTTGGATGAAGTACTTTGTAAATGTCAATTATATCCAGTTGATTAATGGTGTTGAGTTCAACTATGTCTTTACTGATTTTCTGCCTGCTAGATCTGTCCTTTTGTGATAGAGAAGTGTGGAAGTCTCCAACTTAGATATTGGATTAATCTATTTCTCTTAGCAGTTGTATTAGTTTTCGCCTCATGTACTTTGATGTTGTATTGTTAAGCACATACACTTTAAAGATTGTCATGTCTTCTTGGAGAATCAATCCCTTTATCATTTTATAATGTTCACTTTTGATTCATGATAATATTTTTATCTCTGAAATAAGCTCTATTTGAAATCAATATAGTTACTCTCACTTTTTTATTAGTTTTATCATATTAAATCATTATCCATGCATTTACTTTTAAATTTTTATGTGTCTTTATATTTAAACTAGGTTCTTGTAGATGATATATAGATGGGTCCTGCTTTTCGATCTACTTTGGCAATCTCTATCTCTTAATTGGTACGTTTAGACCACTGATATTTCAAGTGGTTATTGACATAATTAGATTAATATCTACTATATCCATTACTGTTTTCTATTTGTTTCCCTTGATTTTGTTGCTATTTTTATGTTCCATTCTCTTTTTTCGCCTTTTGTGATTTTAAGTGAACATTTCATGATTCCATTTTTTCTTTTTTCTTAACATATCAGTTATGCTTAATTTTTTTTTTTTTAAACAGAATGTAGGTTTTTTGGTAAGTAAGATTAGAACAACACCACAGCCCTTATAAGTACAGGAATCGCTAGTTTGTCCAGCGACCACAATTAGTAATGTATTTAACTCTACAACCATTCTGAAATAAGTTGCTTTTCAGCCACCTTGTCATTAAATTCATCTTCATTAAACTTGGTTAAACCCCACTACTTTAAGAAAAATGTGTATTCTACTGTTGTTGGCTGATCTAGCAGCCAGGTGACTTGAGTTTGGCCCTGCATAGGGCCTCAGTCACATGCTCCTTGTTCTGCATCTTGGTGCAGATGGACATAATGACTTGAGCAACTTGGACCCTGGTCACTGTGCCCTGGAGATGAAAGCCTCCTACATGCTTCTCTGGAGCTTACACTGGGGACTGCTTCAGTTCAAACATGCATACTCACTGAAAAATGTTGTCTCTATGCCTCTTAGGGCAACATGTATGAGTCAACAGTCTTCATACACTGCCAACAGACTGCTGCTTGTAGCCATTGCGTAACGGACCCCACAGGGAAAAGAGCATGGTCAGCTTAATTGGCTGGATTTTTCTTTTTATGTTTTTTAGTGCTCATCCTAGAGATTGCGATATACATTTATGGCTAATAATAAATTTTAAATAACACTATAAACATTACAAACAATATGAGTACAATATAATAAAAAAATCCTAATTCTTCTCTCTAGTCCCTTATATTATTGCTGTCATTCATTTTACTTATACAGAAGCATATATATGTATATAAATATATATTATTGAATTATATATTTATAAGTTATAAATATATAAATATTTAAATAAAATATACAGTCAAACACATTGTTGGTATTATATTTAAGAAAATGTTATCTGTTTGATCAGTTCATAATAAGAAAAATACAAAGTTTTATTTTAACTTTACCTATTCGTTCTTTGATGTTATTTTTTTTTCTTTATATTGTTCCAAGTTTTTGACCTGTATATATTCTTTCCCTCTAAAGAGCTTCTTTAAAACATTTCTTGCAAGACCAGTGTACACCTGCAAAAAATTTCCTCAGTTGTCTGAGAAAGATTATTTATTCTTTACTTTTGAAGGACAATTTCACAGGGTACAGCATTTTAGGTAGGTTGGTGTTTTGTCTCTTTTTTTTCCCTCTTAATACTTTAACTATTTCACTCTATTCTCTTCTTGCTCATCATTTCTGCAGAAAAGTTGGATGAAATTTTATTTGTTCCATATAGATAAGATATTTATATTCCCCTTCTGGCATCTTCTGGGATGTTTCTTTTGTCTTTGATTTTTTGTTATTTCAAAATGGTATAGCCAGGTGTAGTTTTTTTTCATTTAACCTAATTTCTGTTCTATGAGATTACTGGGTTTGTGGTTTTGTGTTTAATATTAATTTGAGGAAATTCTCAAATATTATCATTCTGCATATATCTTTTGTTCTTCTCTTTTTGGAAGTCCCATTATGCAAGTGCTACATAATTTGTTCTTGTTCCACAGTCTTTGGATAGTCTGTTCTGTTTCTTTCTTTTTTTTTTTTATCTCTTCTCTTTCCCTTTTGGTTTTCAAGGTTCTAATGATATATTCTCTAGCTCAGAAATCCTTTCCTCAGCTGTGTCCTTGTTCCTAAAAACTCTATCAAAGGCATTTTCATAATTATTGTAAATTCTGGGTTTCAAAATTCCAACATTCCTACTGTGCCTTATTCTGATATTTGCTCTGTCTAGTCAGCTTTTTTTTTTTTTTAACATTTTTTGCTATGCCTTATGTGTGTATACACACACAGACACACACAGATGTATATAGCATGTATATATATATTCTTGATAGTAGACCACTATGTACTGGGTAAAGCAATTGCTGTTGATAGGCCTTAGTAGCATGATGATAAGGTGATGTTATTAGATTTTCAGTCTTTTAGTAAGCATATAAGCCTCCGGGCTGTGAACTTTACAAGCATTTCTCAGTTTTGTTTTGTTTTGTTTTGTTTTGTTTTGTTTTGTTTTTTGTTTTGTTTTGTTGTACCTGGTTAGGTGGAACAAATGATAAGGTGTGCTGGAATTAGGTATATCCCTTACTCCAGATCATTTAGGCTCTGATATACTCTAGCAAGCTAGATTCTGGTTAATACTGAAGGCAGACCTTGTTAATAATGCGGTGCTCTGTGTTATTTCAAAATGGTTTCTTTCTCTTCTCCCTGTCAGAAGCTCAGGGGGATTTTCGTCAGATATTTACTATGAGAATATGGCTGAGCGTTTAGAAGTTTAGAAGTAAATTTCATAAAATTGTTGGAATTCTCCTGTTACTGAGATTCCCTGGAGGTTTTAACTCAGAATTGTCCACACTGAGCTTCCAGTAATTTGTCAGTTATAAGTCAGGTTTTCCTGCTTTGAAGGGATCATGCAGAAGTTTCTGTTTGAGTCTCAGCTCTTGTAAATTGTAACTCTATTTGCCTGTCTCCCTGATCTTGATGGCAGCGTTCTGTCTTGTGTTCTATCTTCTCTTAAGCATCCAAGAAGAGTTGTTGAGTTTTCAATCTTTTTATCTTTTTATTTGTTATTACTATGGAGTAGTTACTTCCGAGCTCCATACATAGGGAACTGGAAATAGGATCCCCTTATTTTTTACATGATAGACTTTTTTTGAGACTAGTTTGACATTTATAAAAAAGTTACAAAGATTTTACAGAGAGTTTCCATGTATTAACCTATTAATACCAATTTCTCCTATTATTAACATTGTACATTTAATGATATATTTGTCACAATATTGACACATTATTACTACACTAGCCCATATTTTATTCAGATTTTCTCAGTTTTTACTTTTTTTTAAATTGCTCCAGAATCTCATCCAGAATAAACATTACATTCACTCATCATCTCTTATTAGGCTCCTATTGGCTATGAGAGTTCATTTGACTTCCTTGTTCTTGATAACCTCGATAATTTTGAGAAGTACTGATCAAGTATTTTGTAGAATGTTCCTTATTAGGGGTTTTTCATTATTATACTGGGGTAATATATTCATGAGAGTAAGACCAGAGAGGTAATGTTCCATTCTAACCATTGTATTTAAGGATACATATTCTCAAGATGACTTATCACTATTGATGTTAACCTTGATTGCATGATTGGGGGCGTAACACGTTTGTCGATTTCTCCCTGTAAATTTACTGAGATTTCTTCCTCTTTCTATACTGGTTTTTTTTTTCCCCCCAGAAGAAAGTCACTTCACACAGGCCATACTTTTATAAGGGATAGAAATTATGTTCTACCTCTTCGAGAGTGGATTATCTACATAAATTATTTTGAATATTTCTGCGTAAGAGTTTTGTCTATCTTTTCTCATTTATTTATTTGTGTGCTTTTATTAGTATGAACAAGTATTCATTTTATATTTTGTGTTATAATCCAATAATTATTTATCTTATTGCTCAAATTATACCAATTTTGTCCATTGAGAGATCTTTTAATTGACTCCTATGTATCCATTAACATATGCTGTACACTATTTGTGTATATGCATGTGCGTGTTTAGCACTTTCTTGATTTCTTACATTATTTGACACAAGAGACTCTTGATTTAGAAAACTATTAGAGGATATTATTAAAAATCTCATTACACATCTGTTGTAAACATATTTTGCTCTGTATAAAACAAAAACCTTATCACACTGTCAGTGTATGTGGATTTTTAAAAGAACATGAATTTTTTTTTGGAATATATACATGACTGATGTTTGTGACTATCCCTCTCAAATCTTGAAATGTTTCATCCTCAAAAGATTTGATTCATATTAATCTGGCAAGCAAGTCTTTTGCTTACTAAGCCTCCTTTCTCCACTGAGATCTATACATTCTTCTTTAAAATTTATAAGAGGACTCATCTGTGTGAAATGTTTGCTAATATTAGACATGGTTAAGTCTTCACATTTCCATATTTCTTCTTTCTCTCTCACACATAAAAAATAAATAAATAAATAAATAAATAAAATTTGAGCTTCGATGAAGTTCTGTGATATTATAAAAATGCTGTAATACAGTACAAATTGTGAGAATAAGAAATAATTATTATTCAACGCTAAATAATAAATATGGAGGTAGAATTAATTCCTTTTGTTTTTAATAACCCAAGTACCTATTTCTGAGGAAACAGTCTACAGATTTACTCCTGATGACAAATATGATCTCATAGTTATACAAATCAAAGTAAGAATGTTTTTATGAGGAAATTAGATTTGTGTAGTCTTAAAAGATTAACATTATATATTAAGATAACCAAATATATATAAATTAAATCTTATTTCATAATTATTTGAAGATATATAGTCTTGAAAATTAGCTCATTTTAATAAAGGAATAAATGATGATATAAAAGCTAAGATAAAAAATTTAACCTTTCATAATATTATGTGGAATTTGGAAACATGACTTTATGGAAATTATTTCCTTATTTATACGGCTTTATGCAGTCATAAATATGAAAAGCAAAACCCTAAAGATTGTTCAGTAGGTATTTTTCTGTTTTGTTTTATTATTATTATTAGTTTGCTTAATTATTCTTTTAGGAGACTTAAGGAGGCATAAATGTTATTCAACTCACTGATTATCAAAACTTTTACATTAAAAAAGAGCACATTCCTTAGAAAAAATATTTCATAAAGGTCTAATACTTTATAAAGTATACAATTCTAGCTACTCTATTTGAAGTTGCAATTGGAAAGAGACACTTGTCCAGTTCTCCATTCATTCTTCCTATGTTTTCTGCATAGCTTCATAGAACAATATTTGAAAACCATTAACACTTTTTTTAATTTACTATATAAAGGACATGAGATTCAGAATGAGTGACAAGACTAAAATGTATAACACATATATTTACAAATATATTTGTTTTTACTTTTTCTATAAAAAGAATTCTTTCATCTTGTTGATTTCTATTAATATTCAATTATTAATAGAACTTCTGATAGTGATGGTAGGATATCTTGCTATTTTTAGAACATTTAAATGTAACCTAGTCTATGAAATGGTTGCTGGATCAGAAATAACACTCAAATTATCACAGGACCATGCAAGTTTGTCTTAAAGGTGTAAAGTCCAAACAGTGATAGGTTTTTCACTTTTTAAAGAAATATGTCCCTCCTCATTTCAAAAATAGTCTCTTTGTTTATCTGTTGT
Source organism: Pteropus medius (assembly GCF_902729225.1). Classification (NCBI taxonomy): domain Eukaryota; kingdom Metazoa; phylum Chordata; class Mammalia; order Chiroptera; family Pteropodidae; genus Pteropus; species Pteropus medius. The sequence continues at coordinate 12,447,804 of NW_024354499.1, forward strand.
TTCTTCCATTTAATAGACACATTCTAAATACAATAATAAATGACCAATTAGTCTCATGGTAAAGAGATAGCTAAAAGTTGTGAAGCTAGAGAGCATGCCCCATGAAAAGATGGTGTAAGCTCTTTATCTCATTAAGTTTGATTGGAGGCCTAGCTTTTGCCAGCTTCTCAAATATTTTCAAATTATACCAGAAATTTAGGCTTTAATAAGAAATACAGTTTCAATATTTGCCAGTATATGTGCATCTATCAATGTGCAGGCCAATAATTATTATTAGAACGCTACGTGTCAATGAACCAATATGGCCCATAAATCTCTGCTTTGAAATTTCTTCCCATTATATTTATTTAACATTAAGCACTAAAATAATCTATTCAACAAATGTTGAACATATTTTTTTCAACAGTTGTTGTAATTTATTTAAAGATATATATTTTTTCAAAAACTCTGTGATTTAATGTTTTTCTTATCTTTATTTTAAATGGAAAAAATTGGAACTACAGAGTGGTTAAGTGTCATTCTATTAGTATAAGAATAGTTGTTATAAGAATCAAACCAAACCTGTATAATGGCTCCAATAAGATTGTTCTTAATGTAGGAAGAATGCATTTGAGTGAAAGAATTTCATCATATAAGAAATATTATTCTTATTATTTTATATGAATATGTTTATTCAAAAATAGCAGTTATATCTCTGAGCACTTCATTTCTTAACCTTCTACTGTTCACTCTCTATTCCTCTTTTCCAGAGTGCATATTGCTTCAAGATCTAGCATAGTACCTGAACATTGGAGAAAACCATCTTGCCAGTGGCTCACAAAGATTACTGACAAATGGACACCATCTTTTTTTCCATAATTTCATTGCAGTGGCCTTTTTTTATTTGAGATGTATAGAGATGTTTGTGAATCTTCTTAAGTTGTCAACACTCTAAGATCCTCTAGAGACCCCACAAGATCTCTCCTCATTCCTCTCTCCAGTCTGGAATTAACTTTCTTCTGGAAAGGCACATATTTACCTTACTGCCAAAATTTCTACAATACACTTTATCAGTGACTTTTGTCAAGCCATTGATTTTAAGAACTTAAAATTTTGTCATAAAAAAACACAAACCTTTTTAATGTGATAAAAATATTTATCCTGTCAATTTACAATGAGATATGGAAATGATTAGTTTTGTGAATGGAAAGGGAAGTAAACATCTCATAAATGCTGTGGACCTATGGAAAATGTACAATTCTTAGATATTATAATATTATTATTTCATTCAAATGAAAATTTAAAATAGTAATTAAATATATTGATTGAGAGTTCTGCAGAGTCCTGGGCTAAATATAGAAATATAGAAAAATTTAATATATAAATGGGTCAATGGATATTATAAATTGTTTAGTCATCATCAAACCCCCTTTCAGCCTTTCTACCATAGCACCAGTATAGTTCAGGTATTCATTCTTCTCCACAGAATCCATGGAACTCAGTAGAGTTGACCCATTCCTAGTTCCTGCAAAAGATATTAATCCTAACTTCTAAAGTAATCATGACAAGCTCATCCATTCTGTCCCAAATAGAAATCAGAGTATGGATTTAAGAAAATCAGTTAATAGTGTTACCTTGAAGAGAGTATCTGATTCTTGCATACACAAGTGACTCTAAATTTTCTCAGTTATACTTATTACAAGAGATTTTATTCCTTAGTTAGTGGAGATGCCCTATCTCTCCCCACAGTGCACATAAACATGGTGGCAAATTTTCACAATTGTCATTTGTAATCTTTGTGAACATGAGGAAAGTCAACCCCAATATAAAAAAGAGCTGCAGACCCAGTTATGGATTTGGGGCCTGGGTTTCTTCTATAATTAGCTGAAAATACTTGTCCTAAAATAAATGATAACTGAAGTAATCAGTGCCTATGGCATTGCATAAGAAGAACATGAAAAAAAAATACAACAAAATACAGAAAAATCTAAGGTGTTAAGTAAATAGAATTATTCATTTTTAATCCAACTCTGAGGATATCTGACTTGTTGCAGAAGCATATGTGCAATTGAAATTACAGATGAGTATTAAATCAAAATATTAACATATAAAAATATATTCATTTTGCCATTACACTAGCTAACATGACAATGACCCTGGCATTTTGGTAGCATCTATGTTTATTATAGCAATAATGCCTAAGTGCTCTGATACAGAAAACATAAATTCAGTTACCTTTTGGGTAACTGAATCGTGTATCACTTCCAGTACTTGTACTGTCAACTGTTATAATGGCAGTGTAATATTATTAACGGAAAGTCAAAACAAAATAAAACATGACACAAATAATGTTATGCTTAATTCATGGTAATTTGATATTCTTATTTTTTACAATCAGAATAAAATAGCTTGTGTAAGATAATGCATTTGATTCAATTTGTACCAACTCTTCTTTATTATGAGGACTATAAAAGCATCAAATAATTACAACAATTTAGTTGGAACTTATTACTACAAATAATTTCTAAATTGAAATGTTAGCTTGAATAATTTTCGAAAATAACAACAAAGACTGCCAAGTATTTTAAATGCTCCATGGAACGAGCTACCATGCTGTGATGCTTGCCTTTAAAAAGATCCTTTCAACATGTCCAGTTGGGATTATAAGGATAGAATTAACTTCATTATTATAGTTATAATTTCTGCTCTTTGCCAATTGTTTGTGGAGTTATTATCCTGTTATCTACTCAAAAATTTATAGGATGTAGTTTATACATCCTAAAAAATACATACATACAACATTGAGTTGTTTTTTTTTAGCTGTTCTGGAAGCAGAACCTTTATATAAATTCCCAGATACAGATTTTGCCTTGAGTTTTCATAGTGGTGAGAGAGTTCATGAGATATGACATGTTCAGTAATGCAAATTCTAAATAGCCAAGAAGAAATTAGAAAAACTCCCTTCTTAAACACTGGGTATGCTCTGTCATTACTGAAAGATAGTTGTTATTTAATCACAATCACATCTCAATAGTGCCTGGAAAAATGTTTTGAAATTGTGAAATTTGTTTTGCTGGAAACTTGAATGAATAGAATAATTTATTAATTAAATGGATGTTGATAGAAACATCCTATCTTATCTTAGAATCACAGAACAAAGTTAAAATTATAAAATTTTACATGTTACTTGTACTTTTCAAACCTGTCTTCAAGTAAATTTAAAAACTTTCCAAAATAAGTCAGACAGAAAAAATTGAGAATCATATGATTTCATTCATATGTGGGATATAAAACTGAAAGCAACAAACAAACAAAACAAACAAAAACTTATAGACACAGATAACAGCTTAGTCGTAAACAGAGGGAAAGGGGCAAGGAGGGGAGGTTGGAAAGGATAAAAGGGGTCAAACATATGATGATGAAAAGAGATTTGACTTTGTGTGATGAACACACAATACAATACATGGATCATGTATTACTGAACTGTACACTTGAAACCTATATAATTTTATTGATCAATGTCATCTCAATAAATTTAATTTAAAAAAAGAAATGATATATATATATATATGCAATGGAATAGTACTCAGCTGTTAAAAGGAATGAAATTTTGTCATCTGCAACAAAATAGATGTATGTAGAGGGTATATGCTAAGTGAAATAAGTCAGACAGAGAAAGACAAATGCCAGATCATTTGGCTTATATATATAATCTAACAAAATAATGAACAAAACGGAAACAAACTCGTAAATACAGGGAACATTTTGATGGTTGTCAGATGAGAGGAGAATTGAGGAAATAAGTGCAAAAGAGGAAGAGATTAAGTACAAATTGGTAGTTACAAATCATCATGGGGATGAAAAGTACAGCACAGAGAATATAGTCAATAATGTTGTAACTATGTATGGTGTCTGATGGTACTAGATTTAACATGGTGATCATTTCATAAATTATATAAACATCTATTCGCTTTGTTGTGCATCTGAAACTAATATATTATATCAACTATAATTGAAAAATTAAAAGTATATATAAAAAATTGTCCTTGTCTATGCCTCTCTGATTAAATCTGTGCATAGTTATTTTTGGCAAACTCAAAAGATATATCTCATTGAAGCTTTACCATTCACCAACCTCTCTCTGTATTTTGGATGTTGGTGCTTAGTGAAATGTATGGTGAGAGGAAAACAGCATGAAAAGATTATTTGATTATTACCAAAAAAGAAAAGATAGCAAGTATTGGTGAAGATGGAGAGAAAAATGCACTCTTGTACACTGTTGGTAGAAATGTACAATGGGGAAAATAATATAAAGGTTCTCAAAAAATTTAAAATAACTACCATGTGATCTAGCAATCTTTCTTCTGGGTTGATAGCCAAAGTAAATTAAATCAGTACTTTAAAGAGACATTTGTCCTTTCATGTTCCTTGCAGAATTATTCACAATTGCCAAGAATATGGACAAAGAAAATATGAGATATATTTATATGAGATATAAACCTCATGTTTATTAATATTAGTAGTAGTAGTATGCTATAATCTTAATCTATGTCTATCTCTATATATGTAATTCAGCCTTAAAAAATGATAGAAATTATTTCATTATCAAAAACATAAATGAAACTGGAGGACATTATGTTAGGTAAAATAAACCAAACACGGCAAGAAAAATATTGCATGATTTCACCTTTATGTTTAAGCTAAAAAAGTTGAATACGTAGAAGCAGAGAGTAGAATCATGGTTACTAGAGGCAGAGAAGTAAGGGAAGTGGGGAGATGTTGCTTAAAGGACACAAAATTGCAGTTGTATAGGATAAATAATTTCTAGGAACCTAGTGTACAGCATGGTGACTGTAGTTAATAATATATTGTATACTGGAAATTTACTTAGAGAATAAAGTTCATGTACTCTAATAACACCAAAAAATTTTTTAAAGGTACTTACTGTATGAAGAGATAGATATGTCAATCAGTTTGACTATAGTGATAATTTCATCATGTATATGTATATCAAAATATATTGTACACCTTAAATATATATAATTTTAATTCAAAAATAAATAGAATAGAATAAAAAAGAAAGGCAAAAATTTACATTAAACACAGCAATCTCTAATCTAAACTAAGGTGTATTATTATTATTTTTTCTTTTTTTAATGATTGATGTGATATAGCTAATTCTAATGTATATTTATAAAAATACTCTTTTTTTTTCTGTGACGTACATTGACATCTCTTTAACCTAGCGTAGCAAATTATTTCTGAAGATCTTCAGATAAGTAGACTGGATGTTTGAAATTATAATATCATCATTTGTGTAATTACTTAGTCATATATTATGTTCTTTCAAAATAATTTATTATAATACAGTTGAGATGACAAGCCTCTAACATTTACCCAGCATTGCTATTTTACCTTTTTCTTACTCTAATGAATACATTTAAGGTTATAATCAACAGTTGTTATTATTCAGATTATATTTCCAAATCTTATGCACATTACTAGATCTAGCCTGCATGATTAGGAGGCTACAAGTCTGTACCATTTTAGACATATGAAAGGAAAACAACTGATTTTCAATACTGCCTTTCTTTGTTATAACCATTGGCCTTCATTATACTTATATCCAATATTTAGACCAAAATGTAAGTTAAAAAATTATTTACACCTGAATTACTTATGAAAAATTGAGAGAGACAAGTGCAATGGAAACTGGGCTCTTTCAAGTCTTGCATAGGTAATCTGATTTATTCTTCATAGCAGCACTACGAAGTAGAGTACTATTATCTTCTTTGTTTATACATAATGGAATAAACCACAGAGATTTAAAGGACTAACTTCAAATAACACTATATATGGAGAGTTAATTTCCAAAATGTCTAGTCTTAACCATTATTATACATTGAAACTCATGGAAAAACTAAAAGTATCTCTGTAGTCAGATAAAAATATTCACAAAAATACGTGATGATGTGAAAAAATCTTTCTTAATTCTTCTATTCCTTCTATCCCACCTCAGTTTAAACCACATATATCAATACTTAGCCCTCTAAATATTTTACGGTATAGTATTGGGCAAAATATACTGATATTGAAATATTTATGCATATTCCCTTTTATATAAATTGAATCATGTAAAACATACTGATCTTTTATAACATAAATATTACAAAGATCATGGAGATCTTTATATTTTAACTGACACATAGATTTTCATTCAGTAGATTCATTACAGTTTACTAATAAATATAGACTTAAACTTCTCAAAACCCTAAAATGCACCTCCTGCTGTATAACCTCTAGAGATAATTTTTATAGCTCAAGTAATATCATTTTTACACGTGCAGGTAATATCCCAAGACAATAAGGGTAAGCTTAGGATATTAAAAAATAGAAGAAGAAAATAAAGTTTCCTGAGGGATAAAAAAAAAAAAAAAACTCTGAAAATATGATTAAGAAGAGTGGGTTGCAAAATTCAAGGAAATGGTGAATGGTGCCTTGGGTTTTAATTATTGGATAGGTATGAATTCTTGGTCCCATACTTGGTGAATTCATTGAATTAGGGTCATGTATAAAGTCTTTGGGAAATAGAGAATTAGAAAATTTATACTTAACAAGAAAAAAAGATGGAATAGTGTAGTGACTAAGTAATTTTTAGTGGGAAGAATACCAAAATAATATTTCTTGAGATTTTGTAACCATAATGTAGTCCTTATAAATAATTGAGGTATAAACTTATACAGTCCATGTTCCAAGAGTGTCCAAGCCAAACATTTAGGTTACAATCACTGTGTTAATAGTCATGAAACCCTTAGAATACATAACTGGTATGTACATGTAATTATATTCATATAATTAAGTATCCTTGAGAAAAAGAAACATTTATTCTTTCTAGATAGCATAACTTTCATCCAGATACTTAAGAAATCAAAAAATTCTTGTCAGTCAACTAAAAACAAGAGAGAAAAAGTGAAATAAAAATAATCAGCAAAAAATTATCAAACATCACAATACTAGTGTTATCAAATATGTTTGGCCTACTCAGTACATTTTGGATATAGCCCTAGAAATTGAGCTTGTAGAGAAAGAATCTGTAATCTTGAAGACAAATCAATAAAGATCACCCAATCTAAAAAAGACAAAGTAAAAAAACTAAAAAAAAAGTTAGCAAAGTCTTAGAGTTCTGTGGGACACCATCAAGTATACTAATGTGCATAGAGTAATGTACATTGTAGAGTCCCAGATGGACAGGAAAGAAAGATAATGGAACAGAAAAAAAGGTCTGTGAAAATAATGGACTAAAACTTCTCCAATATATGAAAAACATTAATTATACGCACACAATTAGTTCTGCACACATGCAAAAGTTCAACAAATTTAAAATAGGATATGTGCAAAAAAAAAAAAACATGTATAGACATACTGTTGAACTATTGAAAGCTGGACAAAGAGAAAACATGAATGAAGAAAGTGAATAATGATTCATCATATAGAAGGGACAAACTTTTCATCAGACACAATGGAGGCCAGAAGGCAGTTGGAAAATAATTCAAGGTACTGAAAGAGAATAGTGAGCCAACTATTTTATATCTAGAAAAACTAAACATTGAAAATGAAGGTAAAATAAAAATATCAGCACATTAACAAGGCAATGTAGATGGTTTCAATTAGTGGAATTTTAATTCTGACAGAAAAAATGAGCTTTTTTCATCAAAACAGTAACCTCATAAAACATATTTTGGAAATTTCCTATTTGCTTGGATAACTGCCAGTTTTTTCAGAAGGACTTTACACTGAAAATTAAGCAGATATAAATAGAAAATATTGGATAAACACATAGTGCGGCAACTATAGTAGACTTTGAGTATCATAGAAATGCGATCAACCAAGAGTATCTCCCGGTACATCCAAGAATACAAGTGAAAAATGATTTAGATACCATACTGTCATTTTAAATATTCATATACAAATGCTTTAAATATTCATATACAAATGCAAATATATACATGGGTATTTCAAACAATCTGAATAGGATAGTTGAAGTCTCATGAATAAGTTTAAAACAGACAAAAGGAAACATAATGCTTTTTAATATAATAAATTTTTCTTTGTGATGTTTTAAATCTGGGAATAGAAAAACAGAATTAATATTCAATGAGAATAACAGGATTGGTTAATGGATGAAACATACATGTTACTATTAGGCCTGAAAGAAGAAGGGATTTATGCTTTTCTGATAAAAATTATACAATTATGTAGTTGAAGTTGACAGAAGGCAAAATATGGCAAGAAGCATTTTAAACTGCAGAACTACTCTAATTCAAAAAAAAAAAAAGAAGAGAAAAAGTATATTGTTACAAATGCTAATAAATGGCCCAATGTGTTTGTAGAAATGTATTTTATAATTTTTATTTTCTCAGTGAAATAACAATTAGAATGATTATCTGAGGGTGACAATGTAGAAAAAGGATATCTGAGTTTTGAGGAGAAAAGAAATAGGCATCTAAGACTAGGAAAATGAGTAGATTAAGAAATAGTAGTATTTTATAAGAAAGCATTAAGGGCAAATTTGAGGTCAGTGAGACTAATCAATATAGTTGGGTGTCTCATCTAGTCACATCAAGCTGTATGGATTCAGGCCCAGAGTGAGCAGAAACTCAATTGTGTTTTGAGTTTTTTCTAAGGGTTTTTTTTAGGGTTGTGGTTTTATTAAGTAGAGAGAAGAAAAGGAGAGCAACTAGAGAGCATAATAAGAGAGTAATTAGGATTGTTGACTGTAAAATGTAAGTTGTGTGTGGAGAGAAGTGAGGGCATAAAAATGATAGGAAGAGAAAATTTGTTCAATCAATTAATTGTGGATCATCTTAAAGAGTCAGTATATCAGTGGAAGGAAGAAAGAAGGTGACGGTGACTGAATGAGATAATTGAGATTGAGATAATATGTGTTGTAGCTTTTGGTAAGGTCACATTCTGGGTTTATCTAGTGTAGAATATGTGAACTAGAAGTAAAAAACACATTCCCGTTGTTAGTGGAAAAGAAATTAGTGAACTAAGAAGCCAAGTTTCTGGAAAGATTATCTACATGAAGACTATAATTATCAATAAATAGAAGTTGGAAAGAAGTCTAATGAGGCATGAGATTTTCTTTTTGAAGAAAATGGCTGGACCTATTAGAGGACTATGTGTTCAAGTTCTTCTGACTTAAATTACATGTGTTTTTTGCTGTGTAAACAAACAAATTAGAATTTTAGTAACATGTTAATCAGTTAAACAAATTAAAAGCGAATTATGCCATCTGGTATCTTTTATAACTACTTGAATTAGTTGAAGGAAAGTAAAACTATACAATGGTGTAGTGTTTGCATATGACCTATAAACTTCCTCCTGTATAACTTTAAATCATCTCTAGATTACTTATAATACCTAATACAATGTAAACCTTATGTAAATAGTTATTATATTATATTGTTTAGAGAATAATGACAAGAAAAGAGTTTGTACATGTTTATACAAAGGCAACCAGAGTAGGTCTAACTACAAAATACACATCAGTGACAATGTAGCTTTATTTTAGATATATTTTTGATCAACAGTGGGTTGAACTCATTGATACGGAATTTATGAATACAGAGACCCTACTATAGTCTTGCTTTTTAATACCTTCTACAGTAACAACATTTACTATGGCAGAAAAATACATTGAGTATTAGTTAATGTGAATAATTAATAATTTCTTTATAATAAAGCAAGATAAAGACAATATTAATAGTATTAAAGACTCCCATAACTCAATATTATAGAAACCATTCTAAGCTTTTTTATAGATATTACCTCATTTAATCTTTATAGCAAATATATTACTATACTTCCACTTATGCCCTAAAAAGCTTTGAGAATAGAAATATATATATATATTTTTATTTCTATTAGCTTGAGGATATTTACAACAATGTCTAGGAGAGTTCTCAGATAGTCCTTAAATGTAAAAGTTTGAGGCTCACTACACTGAGACAAAAAAAATAACTTTAATTTTTAATCAGATTTAAAACATTGACTCTATAATTGAGGCAAATGAAAGCAAAGATTTTGTTGCTGTTGTTGTTGTTGTTGTTTTGTCAAAGAAGATCAATTTAAGCTGTCAAGGGGATTTTATATTACTCCATTCTTTTCATTTATCATTAGTAGCGGTGATAATTGTTCATATTTTTTTACTAGGAAAGTACAAATTAAAAGTAGATGTTGCTAAGTATAGAAAACTTGCCACCTCGTTTAATTTGACAGTTTATGTGTAATGAAAGATCTAACAGCAAAATGTAAAATGTTAATTGGAATACAAATGCAACCGTGTAATATTATTGCTCCAGATATATATGTAATTAGGCATAGAGTGAGGACTGGCCATTGGACATTGTAATGAAGCTCAATAATGTTAACATATAATTCAAGTGATGAACTCCCCCAAGCTATATTTCTTATCAATACAAAAACAAAAACAAAAACAAAACAAAACACACATACTTTCAGAGGAAACCAAGTGATGAAACTGAATTGAGAGTATAATTTTTCTTTGTATATAAGTAGGTCATTATCTTATTCCAATCCATAGTAAAAATGTATGTTTTCTACAACATTAGTTGCTTTACATAACTCTAAAATATGACTTTAATATTCTTGTATTTTTTATGTGCCTTATATGAGTCCCATATTTTTAGTTTGTTTTTAACTTCCTCATCTTCAGTACCAGGTATCACTGACTGTTTATACTAAGACAATGAAGTAATAGAAATTTGTTTTAAATTTATCAAGATTTAGGTATGTAAACCAGTTAATTAAAAATGATCCCTAAAGTAGAATAATGAATAAATAAATAAATAAATAAGGTATAGAATAACATAGTCCAGGTATATATGGCTTAGGCAGTTGTGGCAGGTAGTAACCTAAACCCATTAAACAAATTATTTTATGCGATCTTCACAGTAGCCCTATAAAGTCAAATAGGGCTCCTCTATAAAATAAGTTAAAATTTAATATTTAGATAAATTAAATATTTTGCCTAAGGCCACTTCATAAGTAGACAGAGATGACAAAACTTCAAACCCCAGTCTGTCTGATTTCTGAAACTATAAAGAAAAGAAATGTAAAGAAAAGTGAGTGTATCATTCATAATATTGCTGAGCAATTAAAAATCTCAGCTTCAATGTATACTGGCATAGTAGCAAACTAAATCAATGATGTAAATGATAAAACTTTGACAACAGACAAAGTAAAGACAAATATTAGTGATTACATAAAATAGGAGACAATTTAGTATGTTCTCAGAGGAATTGGTATGAAATAATCTCAAAGTTTTGTGCTTATAAAATTGTAACGTGAAAATTATAAGTAAGCCTTAGGGCATCAATAGTTGAAGCCTTTCTAAGAACCATTCTTACACTGCTTAAAATTTAAGTTACCCAGAGAGTTTAACAGAAATATTTTTTAATATCATAAAATTTATTATGTAAGAATTTAGGGAAAAAAGTATTACCCTACTTTTTTTATAAGGCTCAACTTACTGAGGGCAATGTGAGTTATTATTCACTAAGTATATTTTAAGTTATAGTGAAAAATGTGCATGAGTACACACACACACACACACACACACACAGACACACACAGTTATATTCCATGACACTAATGAGCCCATTTTATCCCTTCATTTCTCCATATTTTATCTGTCATTTTCCAAAAGCCGTTCTTTTACTACCTAGTAATATATTTTACATAAAATGTTATCCTAATAGCAATCTGATATTCAAATGTAATCATGGAATGGGAAGTTTACAAAATTATTCCAATATTTTATTTGTTCTCATCTTCAAGAAAGTGGATTCAAGAAAATACCTATTTAAGAAATAATTATGAGATTCTCCACTTTTAATGTCATTGTGGCATAACAAAATGGCATGTTTAGAACCCCCATAAACACATACTTTTTGTGTTATAGAAACTAGAGGCTGAGTATAAATGGGCAATTGATAGGATGAAATATTCAACCGGAGTATAATTTTATTAAAACAAACTACCTATCCAAATGTCAATATTGATGTTCATTTCAGTTTTAACATGTAAGGATTTTGGAAGTCATCATTTCTGTCCTTGAAACCGGAAATATCTAGACAAATTAAAAATAAGTAATTTTCATGGACACATAATATAACTGAGTTTCAGTGCAAATTACCACCGCAAATCTGGATAGACAGGTGAATTCTGAGAGTCATAAGCAAGATCTGCTTACTTGGAGCAGAAGCTGCTGGTAGACACACATAAATGGTAATTTTGAAACTCTTGGCAGCTGCATTTTTAAGAAAGTCTTCACACTCTTATGTGCCTTCCTTCTAAGATCCCACCAGTTTCTCTTAGTGAAGAGCCAAAATATCCCCTTGTGGCATTAACAAAGTATTAAAAAGTTTGCTGCCATCATTCTAATGTCAACAAAAGTCCCCAGTCCGGAGTGTGAAAGAGGAGAAACTTTATTCAGATGAACAATTTGCAAACAGTAAAAACACAGCCACTGGTGGAAAACAAAAGTGAACTCCAGGGAGACAAAGGCAAGGATGATTTTTATGAAGTTCCTGCTCTTGTCTCTGATTGGTCCTTTTTATAACATGAGGAATCCAAATATGCACAGTCTGATTGGCTCAAATAGCACTGTCCTGATTGGTCATAATTGAACATTCTGGTTAGTCATTATGTAGTTGCTCTGATTGGTCAGTAAAGATGTAAATGAAGATATAACTGTGCAGTTCTGATTGGATGAAGTCAAAATGGTCAAAAAATTATATCAGAAACTCTTTTCTAAGGTTTGGCTCAGCTGACAGGAACACAGTGTAGGAAGCTGGCAGCTCAGGGTCTGTGGCCTTTCCTGGAAATGCACTGTGACTGAGAGGTCTCAGTTAGCAGTGGTTGTTAGACTCTAGTTATGATTTTGGACCCAGTTAAACACAAGGAATCCCTCTTGGCAGGTATATATTTTTTTTCCCTCTAGGTCAACAAAGGAGAGAAGAAGAGAGTATTCGTCACAAAGATCTAATCTCCGAGGTAAATGCTATAGCAGAGCCTTGCCCAAGAGCTATGAGGAAAGGGCATTCCTCACACTCTAACAGCTTCTAGACTTTGTGTCTCATCAATGGAGAGGAAGGAAACTCTAAATTAAGGAATAATTGTGAAAGTTATAGGCCAGAGACATATGCCCCCTGAAAGCTTGAGATTTAATTAGGACATCATAGAGTATGTCCCCTTCATTATATCTCACCACCATACTCCAGTATAATGAATAAAGAGACATGATGAATAATATAATATGTTATCATAAATAGTATCCTGGAACATTAAGCATTATCCAGACACTAGGTAAAATCTGAGAAATCTGAATAAAGTATAAACTTTAGTTAATAATGTATCAATATTGATTAATTAAGTGTGACAAAAATACCATACTAATGTAAGACATTAATAACAGAGAAAACTGAGTATAAGATGTGTGGAAACTCTAATATCTTTGCGATGATTGTGTATATACAATTATTCTATAATAAATATTTTTATTTAAATGTAAAGATATTTCACACCTGAAACTATCATGTAAATTATCTACTTATACACAGTAGTGGTCAGTGGAGTATAGATGAGTGCTTATATTTGAGCTAAAGCAAAGGGTTTGTCATTAACAGTATATGTCATATTAAGGGCTATAATAAGAAAACATAGAGATACTTGGAAGAAGAAGTTTTTGGAAAAAGAATAGTAGCACTGACAGAAGTTGATTAATTCAATTACTGCAGTAAAAACTGTGTATAACCTAATAATACAAAATTGTCCTCTATTATAATTGCTTACAATTTTTTATAATGGTCTTAAAAGCAAGCCATGATCTTAATTTTCCAAATAATTTATATAATTTTTACTTTTACAAAAGTGTGATAAGATAGCCTCAAACTTAGATTTTTATTTACTTTTAATTACTTGTAACATACTAGTTAAAGTTAAGTGCATGCAAAACATATATCATTTCAATCAATCTTTGCAGTTTCTACTTTTAATGATAACTTTAAGTAACCATCATATTGTAAAGAGTTTGCCAAGCAAAACTTTTTTTACGTTCTTTTTAAAAAGTACAGACGATCAAACCATTTGAAATAATCATTAATCACTTTCTTTCCTCAATACATGTCAAAAATTGAATCGCTATTGAAACTAGATACCTGCTAAGATGGTAAAAATATATTTGAGTGTGTATGCATATAAATATTTTAAATATTATTTGATTTAGTATACAATAAGCAAATATCAAAAAAGATACAATGACTCAGAAGACCAACTTATTATTTACCATTTATGGTTGATAAATCCTGTATACTTTAAGATTATTGAGATGCAAGTCTCAAAGAATCCAAAATAACAGTGACATAACAAGATGATGTTTATTTTCTCATATAGAAATCAGGTGGGAGGCAGTCCAAGGATGATGATATGGCACTCTACAGGCTCAGGGACTCAGACTTCTTTTAATGTGTGTGTGTGTGTGTGTGTGTGTGTGTGTGTGTGTGTGTGTGTGTGTCCTCTTAACAACACTTTGAATTTGTGCCCAAGTGACTAATAAAGCTCAAACTATCAATCTTTATTCCTCTCAATAGAAATAAGAACATGTTTTTGTGTCCTCTACTTTAAGAAAAAATACATCACTTTCATTTAGCTCATTTTGGTAAGAATTTAGGCACTTGGTTGAGGGAGTCCAGAAAACACAGTTTTTATCCAGGGTCACCCAACCAAAATTAGAAGAAATGCAGGAAGTGTTTATGGAAGAACAGCTACCTTTGCCACATTCCATTTGTTTATTGCACACCTTTGAAGATGCTAGTAACATACTCTCAGTAAAGATACTGATGTGAGAATTTTCGGTACATACACACTCTGTTTTGCATTGTAAACTGTATCTCTAATTATGTTGTAAATTTATTCATGTGCTCGACAAATTAGTATATTATTCAACATATTTCTTACATGGCTCAATGCATCAAGGGATTTATAAAAGATGCAGTTTTGCACACTTGGGGAAAATGGAAACTATATAAGCTAGTAATGATAAAGTTGGTATGTTATAAGTAAACTAAAGGCTAAAGTGTTATAAGGTTGAAATCTGTCATATATAACTGTAAGAGTCAAGCAAGGTATGTGAAGGAGATAATAGGTGCTGGAGGTAGAAAGAATTTCTTTTTATTTTTATTTTATTTTTTAAAATTTTAATTGTTTATTGGGGTAACATTGGCTAATACAATTATATAATTTTCAGATATACATTATCATTTGACATCTGTATATTCTATTGTGTGTTTAACACCCAAAATCCAGTTTACTTCAGTACCATATATTTGATACCCTTTACCCACTTCACCCTCCCCCTGAACCCTATATTTTACTCCCTTTACCCTATCTACCTCCTCTCTCCACCCCCACACCACTAGTAATCACTAGTGTATAGTCCTCTGGTAACCACTAGCTTATAGTCCATGCCCATGAGTCTCTGTTTGTTTGTCATGCTCATTTGTTGTTTTTAGGTTTATATCCCACATATAAGTGATATCATGATCTTCAACTTTTTCTATCTGGCTTATTTTGCTTAGCATGATTATCTCGCGTTCCATCCATATTATCACAAACGGCACTATTTCATCTCTTCTTATGGCTGAGTAATATTTCATTGTATATATGCACCACAGCTTCCTTAGCTAATCATTTATCGTAGGACACTTCGGTTGCTTCCATGTCTTGGCCACTGTGAATAATGCTACTATGAACATAGATGTGCAAATATCTTTTGGGATATGGGTTCCCAAATCTTTGGGGTAAATATCCAGTAGAAGAATTGCTGGATCATATGGTAGATCAATTCTTAGTTTTTTGAAGAACTTCCATACTGTTTTCCATAGTGGTTATACCAATTTGCAGTTCCACCAGCAGTGTATAAGGGTTCCTTTGGAAGAATTTATTTTTAAATAATGTCATTAAAAAATGTCAAAGACAAGTTCATTCATATGATAAGTGGGCAATGGTGAGTAACCCAAGTCTGATAAGAATACAGATTAATAAGATAGTTGTAATTAAATTGAATATAAGAAACACTAGTGCTATTTAGTGGGTATCAGTTGTGTATTAAGAGGTGTTGAGCAGGAAAACAATATGATTAGATGTGTACTTTCAGAAAATTAATTTGTTGTTAGTATGAGAAATTAGAGACAATCTTCTGAGTGAAAATATAACTGTGATACAATTAAAGCTTGGCCTTGTATAACTGTTGGGAAAATGTAAAGGCAAAAAAAAAAAGCGGAAGGTTCAAGTTTTTAAGGAAATCTAGGTAACAGATGTCTTTAAAGAGATTTGAGAGCAATAGATGGTTACTCATGTTATCACAACAATATGATTGTATTTTAAATTTTTGTTATCTCAGGAATTACTTAGACTAGTGCATGACGATGTGGTATCTCTAGTACTAAACAAACAAATTATATCCTGTTAGAGGTATGTATTGCTGAGAAATTATGGGTGATAAGAGTATAATTGCTTTCTTCTTTTCACAAATGGTTATGATTAATTACCTAAGACAGAAGCTTGATGTGAACAATACAGAACCAAGAGACTAACATTGATATTACAGATAAATTTTATTCACTTAGTGAAAACAGAAAGTATGATATGAATTATGTTATTTAATTTCATCCCTTCGAATATAATATAATGTTCTGCAACATTGCATGGAAGAAATTGTATAGGTAGAGGCAAGAGGCATGACAGTTGTATTTAGCTCCCTTACTCACTTTCTTTATTTGATTTATTCCTTAAAGGTGTATAATTAAGTTGGGTTTAAAACTCACAAAATTGCATGAAAATTTAAGGAAAATAATGCAGGTGAAATGCTTAATAAAACTAATCTCTATACAAGATTTTGTATAATTCAATATAAGATCTTATGTAAAGTAGTATGTTACCAAGTTCTACAGTAGTGGTAGCTAACAACATGAAGCATTTTCTGAACTGGATTCTATATCAAGAGTTTTACAAAAGATAGGCTGATGAAGTCAGTTTAATAATTTATCATTACACAAAGTTCATTTGTTATTGCATGAAGATATATTTAAAGATGACTTTTAGTTAAATAAATAAACATAATATGATGCTGGCTTCTGATTTATGTGTTTTGTCCCAAGAAAATCCTTTAGGCTTTCTACTGTCACAATTTCTGTGTGGTCTAAAAAAACTTGAGTAGGACAATTTCCTACATAAAAATATTTTGTCTAACTTAGATAGAATGTGGTTACTGGAATGATACATCATCAGATTATGTAGTGATTTTTGGCAAGGTCAGCTATGTCCTGAGCTGGAACCAAAGAATTCAATTTAGAGACTATGACTATTTTGTATTAGTGTCCTGAGATAAAGAAAAAAATCAGACTAAAATTATAAATTTAACTGAGGAGGCAACAAAATAGCATCCTATTTATTCAAATGTCATCAATGTGTGGATAGCATGTGTCTATATTTTTAAACCAATGAAATTCTAATATATATTTATATTTTATATTTATATATTTATATTTATATTACATATAAATATTATATGTATTTATATTTATCTTATATATAATATACTCTTCCAGCTTAAAACTGTAAAGAGAAAATAAGAAAACCTAAACATTTTAATGTTCAGGATTTAGAATTCATGCCCTGCATAGATTAGTAGGTAACAGAGCTAAGTTTCAGAGATGAATGAAAGTTTCTCAAAATGTGAAACAAGAAGTTGGTTAACAAACAGAACATAAGGTTGCTACTGTTTCTACAAAGAAAGGTAATGTCTGCCCACTGTCATAATTATAAACTCTTCATATAAATTTCCTCCTGATATTAAAAAAGAATTTATAGATTATAACAGAGTTCTCAAGTTTCAGAGAAGATGTCTAGATTCTGTTGGTAAATTTCATCTAATTTTGTAAATTTCATCAGTCCTCTGAGGATTCACAAAGTATTTGTAAATATACACATAATTTTCAAGCACAATTTGAACAATGAAACAAGCAGAAAGCTTGTAGAAAATTAGATGGGAGCAGAGTTTAGCCATAGAATAAGTGTATACCCAGTCAATTCACAGAGATTGTTATGATAATCTTTCCCTTACTATTCATATACAAGAAGAGCTTTCACATACACACTCACACATACACACACACACACACTTTAAGATGGAACAGCTTAGTGAGTGACTTATACCTTAATGCTGTCAGGTCTAATCGATGGGGATTTCAGGATCACAATGAAAAACATTTAGAAAACAACACTAATTAGAAGATAGACTGACTTACATCAATATTAAATTGGTTAATTTAGATAGAAAATCAAAGTTTAGAGAGCAAATCTAATCAGGCACAAAAAAAAATCAAGCAATCACTTGGGAATAGAGTAGTGACTAAATCTATAATAAAATGAGTTGATGTAACCACTTTTGATATCCTATCCATGAAATATTTTCAAAAGCTGTAGTCAAATAAACTGCCTAATAATCTTTGAATTCTTTTCAGAAATTATGTTAGAATGAGAAACCAGAAAGTCCTGAACAGAAAATAGTCAGCTTTTGTTCTGAGGGCATCTGTGTTGGAGGACAAGAATTTAGCTAGTGAAGCTTTCCAGGTCAGGGTGGCAAAAGTTAAAACTTGAACCCACAAATAATAAGAATTCTATTAGAAGACCTTCTCAGACCAATCTGTACTCAAAAAGTACTGCACCTTCCAGTTAAGGCTGAACAAGACATAAGTACTCAGTGTTCTTCAAGAAAAAGTTGCTTTAGCGCTAAGCATGATATGGAGTAAAATTTCAGAGAGGTTGCCCATAGGCAGACCTCATAAATATTTGCTACCCAACTATACTTAACAAAGATAAAATAAAAAATACTGCAAATATTAATATAAAAATACTATAAGAGTTAATGTCTTGGGATGGATAGCAGAAGCAAAAGAAAAGCCATTTAAAACTTATGCCTTAAAAATATTCCTTCACATACAAATTACTAGTTGATGGATGGCCATGGAGTTGGGGAACATGGCATAAGGAGTACAGTTAGCACTAATGTATTGGGCTAGGTGGAGAGCCAGTGGAGAGGAAGAGCAATTAAGGGGATCATTTTATAAACTATACAAATGTCTAACAATGTACTGTATACTTGAAAATAATAATAATAAAATTTTTAAAAATCTCTTCACAAAACATTTTATAATACAATGAGAATGAAAAACTTTAAAAAAGGAACAAGTCACTATGAATGATATCATCAAAAATAACTACTAAAAAAGCAGAAAAACAGAAATACTAAATGACTTATAAAAATAGGATTATTAGACATAAATTCCTTTTATGTTTAAAAAATTTAGCAATAAAATATATACCATTAAAATGATTTAATAAAAATGTTTTTAGATAAGTTACATGTATGAAAAGTATAAGTAACATGTCTACCATCTATCTATTATCTATCTATCATCTATGTATGTATGTATGTATGTATCTATTTATCATCTATCTATCATCTATTGTCTATCATCTATCTGTGGCCTGGGAGTGAATCATCAAACAAATTAAAAGTGAATTAATTGGGCAAAGTGTCAAAAAACAATCCAGAATGAAAGAAAAATACATAAAGAGGAGAAATTTATAGATGGAAAGAGAACGCACTGCTTATAACTTCAAGAAGAGAAAAAAAAGGAAGAAGCAATATTTGAAGAGAAAATTGCTGAGAATTTTCCAAATCTCTAAAACCCTTGGAAATAAAGAAGGCCAATCAATCTCAAGAATTAGAAATAAAACCAAATTCTTACTTCAACAGTTCATAAGAACAACTTAAAAACCAAGACCAGAGAAAAACTTTTTGAAGTAGTAAAAAGTAGATTCGGCTGAAAATGAGCTACAACACTGGATTCCAAACTTTAACTTAAACTTTAGAGGGCCTATTAACAAGATGATTGCTATGCCTCACCATCAAATTTTCTGATTCAGTGATTATTAGCAAGTTCCATCATTTGCATTTCATATGATGGTAATACTGCTGGTCCAAGAATCATATTTCAAGAATTTTTCATCTACACTTTGACAGCTGACTTCTCAAGGTAAAATGGAATTTAGAAGGTAGTAGAATGATATACTACATGTGTTGCGAGAAAATAAATATCAACTTAGAATTTTCTATCTGCTGTAAATACATTTGAGTTTGAGCAAAAACTAATTGCTTCTTTTTTTTCTTTCTTTTCTTTTCTAATTTTCTTAATTTTTTTAAACCTGAGTCCTCCACTAGCTCACCTCACTAATGTAAGTTCTAAAGTTGAGCTTTAGGCAGAAACAATATGACTCAGGGTAAAAAGTCTGAAATGTAAGAAAAAAATGGAAAAAAATGTATAGCTAAATCTAAAGAGAAATTATCTGCATAAAATAATATTAATGGCATAGGCTAAAAAATAAAGAATTTCAAAAAAATTACTAATTCAAATGTAGCATTTTCACATAAAATGTTCTAAAATCCATGAATATTGATGGAGAGCAGAAGCATTAAGTTTATACTTTGGCAAGTTAAGGGTGCATTTGTCATACCTAAGTGTATTAGGTCTTAACGAGAGAAATAGAACCAGATTATATGTATGTGTTAAGTGTGTGTGTGTGGGTGTGTGCAGTGTGTGTACCTATATATATATATATAAAGGGCCTATCATATATCTATTATATACATGATAGATAAGTGGGCAGGTAAGTAGGTAGGTAGATAGATAGACAGATGATAGATAGATGATAGATAGATAGATAGATAGATAGATAGATAGATAGATAGATAGATGATAGGTAGATAGATGATAGATGATAGTTGATAGATGATAGATGATAGATAATAGATAAATGATTAGATGATAGATAGATAGATAAATAGATAGTTATGCATCACAAATAAGGTAGAGATACTCATAAAAATTACAGTGCTGGTTTCTGCAACAGATTACATGGTCAGAGCTAGTATTTATAAATACCTTTTTTCTTTCCCTTTCCATGTTTCCTCTGTCCTCAGCAAGCACTTCAGCTGGTCATGGTTCTATCTCTGGTGGGCAATACAAACTTTTCTGACAGGCCTTGGTCATTAGCATTCTTATCTAAATTGGATTGTAGTTTTCCATTTTGTTACAGTACATGATAACACTAAAAGATGACCTAATGGATCTTCCACATTACAGACATACTGTTTCTTACCTCAATTGTGTAGTAGTAGCCCAATTTTCACTTAATTATAAGGATCAATTACACCATCCAAAATGCAACTTCTTCACTGATTTGATACAGAGACTTGAGAAGCCACAGTAGTTAGATGGAAGTATCAAGGTCCAGTTCAATGGAATCGTTGTTTCCTGGTGGCAGCGTTCCCCTCTCTGGAATTAAGACCTCTAAATTTAAGCTCTTGGAGACCGAAAGGAAAAAGTTCCTCACTAAGAAAATAGTGTTTACACCCCCACTTCCACTCCTTATTTATTAACCCATGAATCCTGGCTAGAGGAGAAACAGCATCATCTATTGGTGATTATTTTAAGAATATACAGCTTTCTGAAGGGCATTGGTTCAGACCTAGAAGGCATTGTCCTATACTTGGCACTGTAATTAAGTCTTTAAAAGAGTTTTCCACAGTTCTTTCAAGCTAGTAGCTTCAAGATGATGTGTAAAAATGTAAGACCAATGAATTCAAGGAGCATGTGCCAATTGCTACATTTAATTTGCTGTGAAGTGAGTTTCTTGATCAGAAGGAAAGCTCTGAAATTCTGATAGAAATGGCTGCAGAAGGAGACTGGCTGAATTTCAGAGAAAAGCTCATGGTATCCATTTGATTATTAAGATCTTGTCTGCTGAGGTCACCCATTGGTGAGAATTCACATGAAACACATATATTTACATTTTTGCCCATTCAGAGATGTCTATCAGTACACCTCTTTCACAAATATCCTTGTCAGCACTTTACCAATCATATTCTTTCTAAGACCTTGACCTTCCAGCCACGCCTTTGGCCACAATCATGAATCAGTATAAGCTCATACCTTTGGCCATTTCTCCTTCCAGGCAAAATAAAAGACAGGCTGCACTGCTCAAAGTTGTGCCCAGTAGGAAGATTTTGCTTCACTACTGTGCTTTAAGGTTGTTCCTAAAAGGGACCTGTAGTAATACTTCTGGAGACTTTAGAGTGGTGCTGCATATCAGAAGATAATATATCAGGTGTAAGGGCCATAGATATTTATGGCACTTCCTCATGTATTTTACAGTGCTTTCAGGGTCTGCCTAAGTCTGATTTTTATATACCACTTCCATTTGAAAATACAGTGCTGCTGTGCATGCCAGACTTTGTGGTTTTTTGGGTCAGACAACACCCAATTCAAGATGAGCAGCTAGGTAATTGGTAATATGGTGACTCATGGTTAAGCTGTAAGTCTCTACTGAGGCCAGTAGCAAGGCAAAAGCTTTTTCGCAAAAGGAGTAGTAATTATGCACATAAGATGGCAAGGTTTTGCTACAAAATCCTAAGTGTTTGTGCATAATTCATCTATAGGGACTTAACAAAGGATTCAAATAGAAGCGGTATCTGCCACTGACATTTCAAGTGCCATAGAATCTTCTCAATCATATGATTCCACTGGCAGTGCAGCTTACACATCAGTTTGAACTTGTTGCAGAACTTTTTTTTTTCTGGGCCCCACTCTAAACTAGCAGCATTTTGGATCACTCAGTAAATGCACCCCTGAATGAAAAATATGTTATTTGTAATTCAGAGGTCCACTAGTTCTTTTGGTTATGGGAGGGACCAGAGTAGTGATGTATCCTTCACCCTAAAAAAATAACTGAACATACTCAACACCACTGAGCCCCTAGAAATTTCACCAAGGTATCAGGTCTCTACATTTTTGTTGAATATTTTTTCCCATTTTCTGACATGCAATTTTTTTCCCAATATGTCCAGAATATTTCTACTTCTTCATAACTAGGTCCAATCAGCGTAATATCATCAATGTAATGGATCAGTGTGATGCCTTTTGGAAAGAATAGGTGATGAAGTTCCCTGTGGACAAAATGATGGTGTAGAGATGGAGAGCGATACGCCCATGTAGAAGATCACTGAAAAGATATTGTTAGCTTGCCAACTGAAGAAAATTGCTCCTGGTGATCTTTATTAACAAATATTGAGAAAAAAATAAATATTTTTCAGATCAATAACTTCAAAGCAGGCACCAGGGGAAATGTTAGTTTGCTCAAGCAATGAACCCGCATCTGGGAAAGCAGCTGCAATTGTAGTCACTTCTGGCTAAGTGTATGATAATCCATTCTTATCCTTTAAGAGTATTTGTTTTCTGCACAGGCCAAATAGGCAAATCGAATGGGAAAGTTGGCATGATCACTACCCCTGAATCTCTCAAGTCCTTCATACTGGCACTAAACTGCAAACACTCCAGAAATGTGTAACTGCTTTCGGTTAGAGGCAGTTTTTGTTGCTTCCACTTAGCCTTTCGTAATGTAATAGTGTCCACTCCACTGGTCAGACAAATAATGTTGTTGGTTATTCCGCCAGTTTCTGCCTATATCTATATCATTTATGCATCTTGAAACTGGAGAAGTAATCATAAGATAAGTTTGGTGATATCTTAGATACACTGAAAGATAGACCTGAGCTAAACTCCACTGAGCACCTAACTTCTATAGGCCCCTTCCCTGACTGGTGGACCTCACCGATGTTCTGGGTCTCCTCAAATTAGTGTCAATTCAGAGCCAGTATTCCAATAATCTCCCAAAAGTCTGAATATTTTCCTTCCCATAGTAAGCAATCACCCTGATAAATGGTGACAGATATCTTTGGAGAAGGCTAGAGTACATTTTAACAATATAAATTATAACAGAGTGTTTCCTAAAAGGGAACATGTCTTCCCCTTCGTTCAAGGAGTTTTGAGTCTATAAATGACCAAAAGTCTGGGAATTGATAAAAGAATTGTGGCTATTTGTTTTTATTATTCAAGTTAGACTTCTGTACATCTAGACTGGAATTCATACATTTATATAGATACGGTAAGAATTATAAGATTGTTTGTTTATTTCTTTAGAGGGATACCCTGATCAACTAGCCAACATTACAGATCTCTGTAGTTTTGAATATTCTAACACCTACCTTTGACTCTACTATCCATTACAGAGTGCTAACCATGACCACCTTGACTTTGATGAGTAAATGCTGCCAATTGGCTCCTTGACATTCAGCTTTTCAATGTTCTCCACCGAATCTGGAGATGCCAGTTTGATGGCTTAAGTTTCCATTATAGTTTCTGACCAACATAGATAAGTGACAATAGACCTCTTCAAGAATACTAGGGCTCTCATCACAAATTATTTCTCACAGCCATGTTAAAAGGTGTATCCTCTGGAACTTCCAGGAGTAGGTGAGAAAGTCTTACATGATAAATCTACTCTACTATTCTAATCTCTCTAATAGTTTGGCTACCTCTCTGTATAATATACCAAGGAAGTTCTGACATCCAACTTTATTTAGTGTAGGCTAGTTTTTGGTACACTTTCAGACAACCAACCAAACAAACTGTTATAGCCCTTTCTAAATTCCCTACTAAAACTTTAAATACAGGATTCATACTTTACGGCCTATATCAAAACATTTGGCCTGATCCAACTTTATTTTTCTTTCACCATTATCCTACATCTTTAATATCCATCCCCAAATATATTACCCAGTTTTTTTTGTTGTTGTTATAAATTGGAAACATACGGTTATTTTTATGTGTAACACCCTTTTCTCATGGGAGATACTTTCTATTTCAATCTTTAGGACTTATCGTTACTTGAATTTAGATATAGGTGTAGAAGCAAAGAGGGATGATAAGAGTGGGTCCTGAAAGAAACAGCAGTAGCCTGGTCAGGGAGACCATTACAGGTTCTTCAGACAAAATAGAGTTAACCTCTTCAGACAGATTTGGAAAAGCTACTTCCGTAGACAAAGAAGACTCAGAAAAATGTAGGCTTTCTACATTCACAGCTTTATTGAAATTTTCCCATATGCTCTCATTCCATTTTCCAGGATGCTCTTCCTTCCCAAACAATACTTCACTTTAACAGTACATACTATGCAAGGTTGGAAATTTAATTTGTATTATAATTCAACCACATACAAGAAAGATGAGACTCTAGGTCTGGCCTTCAGAAATCTTAGCCTTGCACCTACAAGAGGAAAAAAACGTTTATTTCAGGGCATACTTTCAGGTAATTTTTGCCTTGAGTTGGGAATTGGAAGTTCTGAGTCAATATTTTTATTTCCTAATTTCTCCCACACAGATAAAAATAATAAACCAATCTCGTACTCCTTAGTTTGCTAAAATATTCTAAGGTATCAGATACTTGAACACTCAGAAACTTATCTTTTATAAATATTTGATTAGGAGGAACCACTGGCAATCTTTTCTGTATCTCTATTGACACATAATGACATGAATAACCAATGCCCTATATACCACTGGGAATAGAATCATTAATGCCTTTAAATATAATCATAGTAGACAACTAATGTCAGAAACCCAGAACCAATTTACAAAACTTTTTTCTTAAAATTCTGCTCCTCTAAAACTACACTTGGTACCTAAATCTGCATCAATGAGCATTCCACTAAAAAAACAAAACCAGCAGGATTACATGGAAATTACAAGCACACACAATACTACAATAACACACACACACACACACCTTAATTACTACCATCACCACCACTCACCAACAACAACAACAACAACAGAATTGATGAGTATAGTGGGTATATAGGTAGCATATAGGTAAATAACTGATAGATGATGATGATGATGATGATGATGATGATGATGATGATAGATGATAGATGATTGATAGATCTTTAATGATAATGTTGATATCATAAAAATAGAAAATGGTTCTCCGGGAAAAAATAGCAAGAGAAAACTAAAAGAAAAGATTAAGGAAGACTAGTAAGAAAAATAGATTAAAGAGAAAAATGATAGCAATAGTGATGGTGGTAGCTATGTTCAAGCGAGAGAAATGAAGAGTTTAGGGTAATTTACTATGTTAGTGGCTTTTCTGACAACGGGTAAGATAGCTACTACTCAGTTAAGGTGAAAGTGAAGATGAAAAGAAAGGAGATTCCAGTATAGGCAAATAGATACATCTGAAAAAAAAAAAGATACGTGGAAATACTACTTTTAGCAATAATGATGACATTTAATGTGAAATCATCTATAAAAGCACAAGAGAGCAAGAAAAGGAAGTTTGTAATAAATACTTGTGTAACGATTGTTTTCCAGCATGAAATGCATTAACTAAAACAAGATAGTAACATCCTAGTCTCAGAGTTACATATGTAAAGCAACATACATAACAATGACACATAACCTACAGGTATAAAACAATTTACATAACATATACAACAGACATTAGTTTCTCTGGCTTTCTCTTTGATGCTACATTCTTCAATACCACTTTGTTCATAACTATTGTTTTAAGTCCATTACATTAAATATCATAGCCTGTCCCTTATCAATGATGCTGATATGATTGTTTGTGCCCAGTTGTTAATACTTTGAAGGAAGAAAAACGTGTTATCTCATTTTGCTTCTCTTATAATTCTAACCTAGCAGAATTTGGGTATATAATAGGCATCCAAACAACATATGTTGAAGGTATTTTATTTTTATGTTGATTTCAAAAAATTACCTGGGATTCACAATTTTTAAATGTTTCCATGTCATGAGTGCTGTATACTGTTTTTCTACTTAAGCAGGCATATCGTCACTCAGAACATCCCTGAGTTGGAATTGCAAATTAGGTGTAAAATAAACACATGTCTTCATCTCCAGCATTAAAATGATTCAGAGACCACACAATGTAATTACGCAGCGATATGACAAGGAATTTATTACATTCTGCGTTTCTCTCCTATTTTCTTTGTTTCAGTTTAAGTGTTTGAGAGTAAAATTCTACTTTAGTTTATAGTAGAATATACATATGTTGAACATAATGGATCTTGATCTTGTACTTTACATTGCATAAGTTGACTGTAATATTTGGCATGCTCAAAAACTTTGAGAATTAAGCACCATTCAAAATTCAAAACTATACAGATTTTTACTGTACTATAGTTCCATTCATTTATTGTTGCTTTTACTTCCCTTGCTTTTCAATTCAAATTAATAAAATCCTCTCTAAAACCAAGTTCCATAAGTTAGTATTATCTATGTTTTCTTTTTCTATGAAATTTATTGTTTCATGTCTTATATTTAGGTCTACTCCCAAAATTTGAAAACATTTATCTGTAAAGATATATGCACCCCAATGTTCACTGCGGCATTATTCGTGATGGCCAAGACATGGAAACAACTGAAGTGTCCTTTGATAGATAACTGTATAAAGATGTGGTACATATATACAATGGACTATTATTCAACCATAAGAAAAGATGAAATACTGACTTTTAAAATAACATGAATGGACCTTGTGATTGTCATGCTAAGCGAAATAAGTCAAACGGAAAAAGTTGAGAACCATATGATTCTACTTATATGTGAGATATAAGGCTAAATGCAACAAATGAACAAGACAAACAAATAAAAACTCAGACACAGACAACAGTTTAGTGGTTACCAGAGGGAAAAAGGAGAGGGGAGAGGTAGATAAAGGGGGTCTAATATATGGTCACAGATCCGGAGATTTGACTTTGGATTATGAGCAAATAGTGCAAAAGGCATATGATGTATTATTGAATTGTACACTTGAAACTTATATAATTTTATTAACTAATGGTCCTCAATAAATTTAATTTAAAAAAAAATTCAAAACTGAAATATTATTTCAACTTCATTTAAATGAATTTTTCTTTGGAAAATCTCTTTGTCTCTCTAGAAAGAATTAAACAAAATAAGAGTCACAAATAAAACAGAAGCAAACAGCATCATCTCCACCAAACTAATGTGATTATATTTAATAAACACACTAGGAAGAGAACTTGGCAAGCACTGCTGGATCAAAAATAAACTACATAGTGCCTCGCTTGGCTTGGTTAGCATCCAGTTTCCCATGGAAACTGTATTATATCACAGTTTATATAAAATTAATCTTATGCTTGCAACATAAACATGTGAATTAGGTGAATTAGGCACAAGTATGTCGCTATATGCATTTCATTTAAAAAATAGCTTTATACTGGTTTGTAAAATGCCATTAGCACATAGCCACTTCAAAAGAAAATACAAAGTCATACACAAAGAGGATAGAAAAATCAAGGTGGATCTTGAAAGGATTTTGTTTAATGATTTCAAGGTAAAATGGGCAGTAGACATGCAGGATAAATTTAGATTTTGCTTAGCTACAAATGTGTGTGTACAGTGATGTTTTCCAATCAATTATTCTTTTGCTCAAAATTCCTTTTCACATTTATGGAGTATGTGGCTGGAGTACAAATTTATTTCATACTCATAATTTCTCACAATATATTTTTATGATAGGAATTATAAAAATAAGAAAAAATTTCAACTTAGACACACTCCACAAATTGATCATCGTCATCATAACTTGTCCATTTTTTTGCATGTCTAAAATGGTATTCGAATGTACCATATCATAGTCTGCCTAACATCTCAGTGAGGGGGATACAATTATATTTTCCTGCATTTTATATATGATACTGAAACTGAAATAGTTACCTATTTCAAGTTCACAAAATAAAAATAATTAGTAGTGCCTAAAGTAGAAAGTTGTTACCCTGGTTCCAAATCAGCAGTGCTTTCCACTTGCTAGTGTGGAAACTTAGGTCAATCACCTACAAAGTTATTCTGAAGCACATGGAGATGAGTCACGAGAAATCACTTTGTGAAATACAAAAGGGAGAGTGTATATGTAAAACACTAAAAAAAAAAATACAAAAACTCAAATAGAATAAAAAGATGAGCGATTTAAAATAATCCAAGTTACTATTTTGTAAAGCCCACAACAATGCAATTTCTTAAATTTATAAATGGTGTAAATAATTATTAAAATGATTACCTAATGTAAATTAAATAACAAGTTTATCTGCTACCCTGTGTCTTATTATGGTATTTAGTCTACTTAAACTTGGTTCTCTTTAACTTCTAATTTGATCTATTTTGTGTCTGTGGTCTGTGGTCTCTTAGTGGATAATAGTATACATAATTCATATTGCCTTTATTGGTGAAATTGCACGCAATTTCATATTTTGGTCTCCTGACACCTTTACTGAATGTACTGAATGTCAAAATTTGTCTTAAAGTTTATTGAGAAACATTTTCTCAGAATCAATTAAGATGTTAGTATATTTTTTATCTTGTTAATATAATATATTATAATGAATAATTTTCAATGTTTAACACAACTTGTATTCTCTATAATAAAATCAAATAGTTACAATATATTATGTATTTTATATATTGATAGATTCTGTTTGCTAATATTTTGTTTAGGGTTTTTACATCTGTGTTTATGTGAGGTTGGCCTAAAAATTTTCCTTTTAAGTACAGTGTTATGTTATGTCGATGTCATAAAATCAATTAAGATTTTTATCTTTATATTGTCTTGGGAAAAATTCAGTTTCCATTTGATGTTATTTTTTCTTTAGGTATTTGACTTCACTGGTGAAACTATTAGAGCCTGAAGATTCCTTTATAGTCATGTTTTTAATTATGAAATCAATTTCTCTTTTTCTTTTTAAAAATGTTCTTTGTTAGTTTTGATAAGTTATATTTTTCTGTGAATTAGTATGTTTCTCCTAAATGCTTATGTATTTTGGCATAGAAATTTTCTATGTTTTTTATTGTCTCTTTAATGTTATTAAGTCTGTGTGGTAATGAATTCTTTTCATAACCGATGTTTTCTCTAAGAATTTTTTTTTCATTTCTTAGTCATAATTTTTCAGTATGATGATTCTATTTCATGTTTTTATTTTGCTTCACTTTTTTTATTTTTATACTTCAATCATTTCTTCTACTTTCTTTAGATTAAATGATTTTCTTCTTACTACTATACCCAAAAATGCTTAATTTATTGATTTTCTACCTTTATTCTCTAATAATGAATCTATTTAAATCTATTTCCCTGAAGGAAAGATTTAGCAGCACTCCACAAGTTGTAATATGTATAATTTTTTTTTTTTTCAATTTACTACATCTTCAGATTTTTTTAATAAATTAATCTTTTACCTCTGGGCTATTTAGAAATACATATCTAAATTTCCAAGAATGTTAGATGTGTTTGCATTTTTGCTGTTATCTTATTGATTTCTGGTTCAACTGTACTTGTATTATTTCAGCACTTTGAAATTTCTGAATCTTGCTTTTTGAATCAGCATATAAAAATGGTTTTTAAATGTTAAATGTGGAAATGAAAATATACAGTTATTAGTCTGCAGGTGTTTAGTGCAAGATTCCTCAGGACAGGGAAGTCAAATATGTCAAGTGCGTTGTTCCAATTTTTCATAGCTTTATAAAGTTATGGTCTATTTTTTTTTCCATTTGTTATAAAGATAGCTATAAATCTGCCACTATGATCAGTTCCAAAGATAACTGCAAATCTACCACAATATATCCTTTAAATTTTTATCTTGCCATTTATTTATCTTGAGACTTTATTAACAGGTACATTCTTTTTTAAAATTATATCTTACTTGTGAATTGAGCTTTCACTACCATTACGTGATCCTTTTTACCTCCAGTATTATGTTTTATCTTAAAAACCACTCTGTGTTACAGTAATATAGACTTATCATCTTGATTTTTATTAATATCTGCATGGAATATTTTGTTATTCTTTTATATTATTTCTATATCTTTAAATTATATGTATGGCATAGGAAGAGCATATGAAAACATATATTAGCACCCCATATCCAATTTGCAATTTGCTTCTTTCAATTGAAGTCTTTATTCTATTTACATTAAATAAAAAAAATGAAGCTTCAAGCAGTGAGATAATTGGAGACTAAGTACCAGACTATGTGAGGTTCTCATATGAGGTTCTATGTGTTTCTCTAATGGTTGCATTCCTCTGTACCCGCTCTAATTAGGCAAGCTTTGCTTCAGCTCTTCTGAAAACTCTTTTACATAAAAATTTTTGTCTGCCTGGAAGCTGATTGTCTCATGTGTTTTAGTGATGGTATTTAGTCAAGTAAGAAATATATTTGCAAGTGGCTACATTTCTAACCAAACTGACAAAAGCAAGCGCTATTAATTCATGAATAGAATTAATGTTTTCCAAGAGGAGTCTCCAGCCCCTTCCAGCATGTGAAGACATGAGGAGGTCTCTGCCATCTCCAGCCTAGAATAGAGCTCTTACCAGAATCTGACCGTGCTGGTACCCTGATTTTGGACTTCCCACCCCCAGAACTATGAGAAATAAATTTCTGTTGTTTTTAAGCCACTCAATTTACTGTATCTTGTCAGAATAGCCTGAACAGACTAAGACAACTAGTTTCATAACAAAGTTATTATGATTGTTTGGATGCTGTACTTTTAGCCTTGGCTGCAACATGGATTTGTCTCCTGTGTGCATTTTCTGTGTATCTATAATTATGTCACTAGCATTCAGTACATCCTTTTAAATAACCTCAGAGTCTGGTATGGGTGGTTCGACCTCTAGAAGGCAATGATACCTCATGTAGATAATGGGACATTCAGGCTTTCAAGAGTGAGTAGTGGGAACTGTTTTTTCTCTCCTCTGAGTTAGAATATAAAACAATATTATATTAATGTTATATGAATGGTAACATCATTTTAGAAGAAAGATTCAAAGTAAGAGAGGGTAGCAAATAGAGTTGTTTGCTTGCTTTTTAGACATACTTTTTTCAGTATTTTTTTAAGCTCGAGATGGTAGAGAAATTGGAGAGAAAAGTGAGCAAGACTGTGTTTTACGTAAAAATCCAAAATTTTTTCAGTCGTGGATTAGAACAGCTGTCTAGTGCAATGTGAAGACACTAGAGTAAAAATAAATAAATAAAGAAAGAACGGAAAAGATTATTCTCAAAATTAGGTCGGCCTCTGTTTTTCACACACACACACACACAAAAAAAAATCTAAAAGAATGTATTTACTTGATTTGTTGGAATAGTAAGCATTCCTTATTCAGCTTGAATGTAACATCAATACACACTCTCTCCTTTCCTGGATGTGGCAGAGATAGCAGATTGGTTTATTAGCTGCATTAACTGCATGTCATCTACTCTTTTGCATTTCTTAGAATGTGCTAGAGGGTGGAAAGTTAAAGATTGCCTTTCTCAAATAATCTTATAGCCCAGGTTTTGCACATATCAGAATTATGCCAAGTGGATGCACTCATGAGGTAGAAATGAGGCTGTGTTGGTGCTTCTGCTATATCTGCTGGTTCTGTTGATTCTGATGTAAGGGATTGTGTGTGTGCGTGTATGTATGTGTATGTGCATGTATGTGTTTATAGTAGTTGTAACGAATATTTTAGTGCTCAAGACTTGTGAATGTCAAGAAGCAGAGCACAGGACTTCTGTTTTTGTTGCTATGACATTACAGCTGAAATAAATTGTCTTGAAGTGAGTACCTTCTGTAAGACACAGCTCTCTGTTTTCTTTCTTGACCGTGGCAGCCATTGCTGAATCCTTGGAGGGAGAGTTGTGGATGCATAAGAGCATGTTCTACTGCTTACTCCTCCAGCAGTTTTAATGTCCTATACATCTACATACACGAACTACATCTTTTGCTGAATGAACTACAAAGAGTGGCTTCAGTTAGCTGCAACAACCTAAATGACACTCCTTTTAACTCTTTTCAGAAGTTTTATTCTAAAAATGGCTACATTCTTTAAAATTACTTAAATATTTTCCAAAAGCACAATGTTCACGATGTTAAGGTCTTTTCCCTAAGTGCCATGAAAACTCTCAGCTCTTTCCAATAGTTTTTAAAATCTTCCATGATCTGTCTCATTAAATATTTCCTCTCATATTGTTTTTTACACCACTAATAATGAATGTTGTTGATTATTAGGGACAAATGTTTAGAGATAAGATATTTATAAGCAATAAAAATATTTGTACATTATGGTTTTGTATATCAAACAGGGAAATTACTGGAAATGGGATAAGTTTCGAACAACTGGACCTGGAATAAAAAGAATCAAGGAATAAGTTAGATTGTAATTCTGAATATTTTACACAGCTTGTCTTTACAATGTATCATTACCATTCTGTCCAGTAATAGAATTATTTAAATTTAGTTTGATAAAAATGGTGTTTATGACAAATATGCTAAAAGCATTTTATTAATAAATGCTCTATATCTCTGCAGGAAGATTCAAAGTGTGTTACGGACATTCTTAATACAGTATTGCTTCTTATTCACATTCTTAACACATTTTTTAGTAAATAAAATATCACATAATAAAATCTACACTTTGATAAGTTTTACATTATAACAATCCTTAATTTTCTCTTCTCTTTTTAGACTGTTTTTTTTTTCCTTCATGTTTGCAATGCTATAAATAGATCATATTTGATTTTCTCCCTCATTCCTCTCTTCCATTCTTAACAAGCCAAGATGTGTTGAAGGGGAGAGTCCTCTTGAGTTGCATTTAGTAAATTCAGTTCACAGTATCACACCTTTTTTACTCTCTCTTCTTCTGAGTTTTCTCCACTGGCAGGACTTATGAAAGAGAACACCACCCATCTGGTTAGGGAGACAAGTCAGAGAGCTGGCCAAAATCTAGAAAGTGTGTCTATGTAGAGCTTTAGCTAACACAGTTGCTGCAAGTTGACACAGTGTTCTGCTAAAGATTGTCTTGGTGCATCTGAGAAATGTAGCCAGCCTTTCTTTGGAATAAAACTGTCAAAAGAAGAATATTCTAGGTATTAAGGCATTTTCCTTCAACAATGGATGTGTTCTTTCTCTTTTGATTCCAATAATGCTATCTAAAAAGTACTATATCAATTAGCTTCTATACTTTGATTTTTTCCTAATTTTCTTTACATAAACTTTCAGAATTTCTTATTGATTTTTAAAGTTTTTAAATGTCAATATAATAAGCATATGTCATTTTCACATATATATTATTTGATATTTTATGAGCCCTTTTGCCATAAGGGCCTGCTGATTATTTCTTTAAATTTGCTCAATTTCTGAATTGTTGTGTTTATGAAAATATTACTCTATATGGACACATTTATTTCCCTTAATCTCTCATCTTTCCATTTTTCCCTCCATCTCTTTATAATTTTCTCTTAATTATTTTTCTTCATTTATTTTATATTTTACTCCAAATAACTCTACTTATTTCTTCTTTAAATTTTCCTATTCCTCTTTGTGTTGCAAATTTTTCTTTATTTTTTGAAGATCGATTATTATTTTTATTTTGCACATACTATTTAATTTATTGGTTTTATTCTATTTTAATTTATTTTTAGGTGACTTACTATATTTCTTTTCTCTGGGATGACATATTATATGTACCTGGCCTGAAGGCCTAAAGTATGACCTTTCTGAGAAGTTTGGGTTAGGTAAAAAAAAAAAGCTCCCCAATGCAAAGATCCTCTGTTATTTTAATTTCTTTCATAATTGTAAGCTTAAGCATCCCCTTCTACCTCTCCACTAATTTCCTCTCAGCCAATCCCTCTCAATTTCTATTATAGACTCTGTACTTTTCTAAAACATGACTCCATTGATTATAATTATCTCCCTGCAGGTTATGGAGTGAAGGGGCAAGAGGTTACATTCAGAAATCAGACAAACTGCTACAAGCTACAATGGTCCACTATTCTTTCCAGCCAGGTACAAGTGCTCTGCTCTTCCCACCATTTCTGCTGACACTGATCTAAAAGTACACAATTTACACCTTGAAACATTGATGAAATGAACAGAGATTCACACAATACAACATGGGTGGAAAACAGAAGGGACGCAGATAGAATTCTCTCTTAAGCTTCTCTTCCATCCATGGATATGATTTCCTCTATACTGGGCCTAATTTATTTTGTTTCCTATATTTTCTGTTAGGGTTTCTTCATAGTTTTTTTACTTCTATGCTTTTCAGGAAATTTCACTCTCTTTGTTGTTTTCATTGTTGTTAGTTCCCCATCTTAGAAGTAATTAGAATGCCACCAGGAAAATTTTCATTCATCTTTTATTGGAGGACAGATAGTGCTTCCTATGGGAAGCCTTTATCAGAACTCTCAAAATCTGATGCAAATTAGGTTACCTACCCCACCATTTTTTGTCTTAGCTTCCTTCAGATATAATTTTCGTAGATATTTACTGTTGCTTTGAAATATCTTCTGACATTAATCCTTATTAGTAAACTTTTTTTTTAAGTTCCCTAAACATTTCTACTTTAAAACTCTAGGGAAAGTATAATAGATGCTATATTGAAAAGTGGAGATTAGGATTTAAGAAGATGCCCTGTACAGATGAAATGGAAAAGGAAAAAGCTCATTGCTTCCACCAAGATGTATTGTAAATAAAAGTGAGGTAAAAGAATTAGCAAGAAAATTTGGACACCAGTGTTCTTGGTTAGCCTTTTCTCATGGTCAATCCCAGAACTGAGGACCCAAGTAAGAATGAGAAATCCTAAAAATTACCCAAACTTTATCTCTAATATTTATGAATTCAATTTCCTGAGATGAGTAAGGGGTGAGATAGGGAAGACTCCAGGAAAATAAGTATTCACCTTGATGGCCCAGCAAACACTAAAAGGAGAGATGGCCAGAGGTGCTGTGGGAAGAAGCTAGAAAGATAAAATACTAGACATATCTCTGGCCCCGATATCCTACAGAGATATGTGGAAGAATTCAGAAATTCTTGCATATCCTAGAGAAGGTTTCCAAGGTAATAAGCATTCCAATTCAATAACAAAACCTGCTCTGAAGAAAACAATCAAACGATCAAACAAACAAAAAAACTATATAGTACTGTGTTTCTGAGAGAAAAAATTCTGCAACCATAAACTCAATTGATTACATAATCAGTAGTCTCTAAATCCTTACTGGACTTTCCGTGGTTAACATGTTAGACAAGACAAAAAATTACATCAAATATAGTAGCTAGGAAGTGTAGGGAATCTTGCAGACTGAGCAAACTCATTTCTCATGGTGACCTCAAAATACAAATAAACCCGTTTCTACACAGCAAGCCTCTATCCTGGAAGGCATGAGGAGGGTGATAAGACACAATACAAGATTCCAAGGTGCTGAAAATAGCACCCAACAGCAACCAAGCACACATTAGTCCTATACTGTTTAGTAGGCTTGCAAATGTGAATATAAAGAAGTAAAGTGACACATATTAAAATTTGCAAATCTATATGTAGCTTGAATGATCATTACACTGCTACAGAGTAGTTTTTTATCACACTTTTATTATCATAATATTAAAATTGTCTAATTAATTTTGTTATCCAATACAATTTTAAACTTCTTAAAAGTACAATTTTTTTTTTGTCCATCACCATTTATATTCCCCAAAACTAACACTGTAACTAAGTCACTCAATGATTATATATTAGATAAATTTAATAAATGGTGTGTAAAAATCCAGCAAGGATTTCAAGAAAGTTCTAGGTGTTTTTTTCTTTCTTTCGATTTTCCACACACAGCCAGTTTAGAGTGTGATAGCCTATGTTTCTTAATATCTTTACTGGAGACACAATGGTTTAAAGGGTAATAATGATTTCATGGAGATAAAACTGGTGCCAGAAGAAAATAATAGAAAAGTTATATATTTATAACTACCTATAGATATATATTCACACATATACTGTTGCCTTGGATGGCCTATGTTTCGGCATGAAAACTTTTTGATCCTGTCAAGTAAATTGTTTTATTTAGAGAGACTATTGTGTCTGATCTTGAACATTAATCTGAAAAACAGGAATAGAAAAGCCCTACTGACAAATATCACAACATCCCAAAAATCTGTGAAAATTAATATAGATATGGTTATTATGGTGTAATGAGAGAGAAAATTTATTTATAAAATGAAAGTTTCTTAAGTTTATCCACCTATGGCTAGAATATCACTTCTAAAGCCCATAATATAATTAATTCCATATTACTCTATTACCAGTATTATTTTGTTCTTACTTTAAAGAAGTATGTCCATATGATAAGGCCATTGATATGTCAGAGCACATGTGAATTATAGCTCAGCATTAGTACTATTTAAATAATAAAAATATATATAAAAAACTAAATAACGCACATAAAAAATGTATGCAATAATTGTTAAAATTCTATATTTCAAATTAATTTTCTACTTTGCCTTTAAAATAGATTGATATGTTTTTATTTAAATCTAAAATATGATAGGGAAGTCCAGTCAAGATGGTGGAATAGGTAAATGCTGTGCTTGCCTCCTCCCATTACCACATTAAAATTACAACTAAATTATAGAAAAATCAACCTGGAGAACCATCTGAAGACTAATTGAACAAAAGTCCTATTACTAAGTATATAAAGAAGAAGCCACATCGAGACTGGTAAAAGGGGCTGAGAACAAGCTGGCTTCACACCCACATGTAGTGTTGAGAATTAGGAGAGATCTCTCTACTGCAGAAGTTCCCCCCACCCCGCCCAGAGAACAAAGGGTCCTAGCCCCACATCGGGCTCCCCAGACTGTAGCACCAAAGCTGAGAAGAGAAGGCTCACAAGATCTGGCTATGAAAAACAGTAGGAAATCTGCCCATCTGGGTGAGACGGAAGGCTGCTAGAAACCTAGACCTCTTCTTAAAGAGTCTATGCATTGACTATCTTGCTCCCAGGCACTAACCCTTGGCTCTGGAAGAGGGACAGTGGCTCAGGAGGCACCAGAGACAAATAGGGAGACACTGAGTTGTGTGGCTCCAAGATGAAGGCTAAATGAAGGCCATCGTCCCCTGTGTCAAGCCCTCCTCTTGTGCAGACTATGGTGGGCACCATTCTTTCTGTGTTGAGACCTCCTTGTACATGGCCAAATCTGAATCTGTGTTGCCCTGGTGAAATGCACTCACACTACCCTTGTGACTCCCTGGAATCCTGCCCACCAAACTGTCCCTCTACAGGAGGCTCTATTGGTAGTAGTCAGACAGCTCCAGCCTACTTTACAGGCTTTCTTGGATAAGTCTCAGGAATCTGGGGTTTCCAGCGGGCAGCAGCTAGCCTCAATGTGTTCTGAGCTTTTGCTGACTGGTCTCAGGTTCTGAACTGGTGCCAGATATAAATCTACATTAACTAAGTGAACACTTCTGTCCCCATCCTAATGACTACCTAGGACTCTGACCTACTCAACTTGAATTCTTCTCAAGGCTATTTGAGTAGCTGAGCCTTAGGGGCGGCTATCAAGTGGTGTCAAGCCTTCGGGTGGGGAAGTGCCCCGGGGCTTTTGCTGAGCTGCGCCAGGCCGAGTACTGGTGGCAGCTGGCCTTGGTTTGCAGCATGGGCTCTCCAACAAACCTCCAGGTCCAACAAGGCAGCGACCAACTGTGGATCACTTTGTAGCTCCTACAGGTAGTCCCTGGGCTTATCGCAGGCAGCAGCTGACATTGACATACACAGGAACTTCACCAAGAGACCCTAGAACCAGCACACCTAGAGGCCAACTTTAGACCACAACAGAGGACCACCTGATTAGCCCCACAAGCAGTACACAAAAAGAGTGGTCTTGGCAGACACCAAAGCCTGCTGGGGCAAATCCTGCCTGGTGGAGTTAGCCCCTTTTATAGAGGTTGTACACTATAGGCATGGCCAAACCTCAGCCAGTCAGCCAGAGAGTCAATTCTACTCACTGACATGCCAACAGAAATTAAGGCTCAACTACAACGGAAAGGCACACAACTCAAAGGACACTCCTGAAGCACCTGGTGCAAGGAGTCAGGGTGACTGTGCCACTGGGCGCCACAAGGCATCTACTACATGAGGCCACCTAGCCACGACAGGTAAAAATAAAAGATCTATCTAAAACATAGAAATAAACACACAGAGGCAGCCAAAATGGGGAAACAAAGAAACACGTCTCTAATGAAAGAACAGGAAAAAAAAAGAAAAACTCTAAAAAAAGAAATAAACAAAATAGAAGCAAGAAACCTACCAGATACAGAGTTTAAAATGCTAGTTATAAGGATGCTCAAGAAACTTACTGAGAACTTCAACAAAGAGATAGTAAGCATAAAAAAGAACATAGAAACCATAAAAAAGAAACAATCAAAAATAAATACAAAGTAGAAATGAACAACACGCTAGAAGTCTTGAACAGCAGATCAGATAAAACAGAAATCAAATCAGCAATTTGGAAGATGCAAAAAACACCCAATTATAACAGCAAAAAGAAAAAAGAATCAAGAAAAAATAAGAAGATAGTTTAAAGTAACCTTTGGGAAAACATCAAGTGTAATATTTTCATCGTAGGGGTACCATAAAGAGAAGAGAGAGCAAGGGATTGAGTATCTATTTGAAGAAATAATGATGGGAAAAAAACCTCCCTAACCTGACAAATTAAATAGACATATAAGCTTAGGAAGTGCAGAGCATCCCAAACAAGATGAATTCTAAGAGGCCCACACCAAGACATATCAAAATTAAAATGTCAAAGATTAAAGACAGAGAATTTTAAAAGCATCATGAGAAAAGCACTTAGTTATATCAAAGGGAACTCCCATAAAACTATCAGCTGATTTCTCAACAGAAACTTTGCAGGCCAGAAGGGATTGGCACAAAATATTCAAAATGATAAAATGCAAGGACCTGTAACTAAAATTACTCTACCCAACGAAGCTATCATTTAGAATCAAAGAACAGATAAAGAGCTTCCAGGACAAGGAAAAGCTAAAGGAGTTCCTCACAGTCAAACTCATATTAAATAAATATTGAAAGGACCTCTTTAAGAAGAAGAAGAAAAGAAAGATAAAAAATTAATAATAAAATGGCAGTAATGGCATAACTATCAACAATTACTTTAAAAGTAAATGGATTAGATGTTCTAATCAAAAGACAAAGGATGACTGAATGAATGAGAAAACAACGCCCATATATATGTTACCAAAAAGAGACTCATTTCAGATTGAAAGATACTCACAGGCTGAAAGTAAAAGAATTGAAAAAATTATTGCATGCAAATGGAAACAAACAAACAAAAAAAGAAAAAAACTGAGGTATCAATACTTATATCAGATGAAATATTTTAAAACAAAGGCTAGAATAAGAGACAAAACATTACATAATAATAAAGGGATCAATCCAACAAGGGATACAGATAATCCTAACATTTGTGCACACAATGTAGAAGCAACATATATTGATGGATATAAAGGGAAAGATCACCAGCAATACAGTCACAGTAGGGGACTTTAACACACCATTAATACCAATGGACAGATCTTCCAGAGAGAAAATCGACAAGGAAATAGTGACCTTAAATTACACAATAGACCAGATGAATTTAATTGATATTTTTAGAGTATTTTACTACAAAGCAACAGAATATGCTTTCTTTTCAAGTGCACATGGAACATTTTCCAAGATAGACCACGTTAGACCACAAAAAAAGTCTCAATAAATTTAAGAAGATTGAAATTATATCAAGCATCTTCTCAAACCATAATGGAATAAAACTAGAAATCAGTTACAAGAAAACTGAAAAACACACAAACACATGGACACCAAATAGTATACTACTAAATAACAAATGCATTAACAATGAAGTCAAAGAAGAAATTGAAAGACACCTTGAGGCAAATGAAAAATAAAATACAACAATCCAAAATCTATAGGACACTGTGAAAGAAGTCCTAAGACAGAAATTCATAGCAATACAAACTTATCTCAGAAATTAAAAAATCTGAAATAGATGATCTTTTCTTATACTTAAAGGAACTAGAAAAAAAAAACCATCAAACAAAGCCCAAAGTGAATAGAAGGAAGGAAAGAATATAGATCAAAAAAGAAATGAATAAAATAAAATTAAAATAAATACAAAAGATCAATGAAACCAAGAATTAGTTCTTTGAAAAGATAAATAAAATTAATAAACATTTAATAAGACTCATCAAAGAAAAAAAAAGAGAGGATCCAAATAAATAAAATAAGAAATGAAAGAAAAGTGTACTGACACCACAGAAATACAAAAGATTATAAGAAAATACTAAGAACAGTTATATGTCAACATTGGACAATCTGAAAGAAATGGATAAATTCCTAGAAACACATGATCTTCCAAGACTGAATCAAAAAGAAACAGAAAATATGAATACATTGATAACTACTAACAAAATCGAATCAGTAATCGAAAAATTCCCAACCAACAAAAGTCTTGGAATAGATGTCTTCACTGGTGAATGTTGTCATTCAAAGAAAAATTAATACTTATTCTTCTTAACCTATTCCAAAAAATTCAAGAGGAGAGAAAGCTCCCAAGCTCATTTTACAAGGCCACCATTACCTTAATTCCAAAACCAGACAAAGACATTACCAAAAAATTAAATTTAAAAAAAATAATAATAACAATTATAGGCTGATATCCCTGATGAATATAAGTACAAAACTCCTCAACAAAATATTAGTAAATGAAATTTGGCAAGACATTAAAAATATTATATACCATGATCAAGTTGGATTTATTCCTGAGATGCAAAGTTGGGTCAATATCTGCAAATCAATTAACGTAATACACCACAGAAACAAAATAGAAAATAAAAATCAAACAATCATATCAATAGGTTTAGAAAAATTGATAAAATCCAACAGCAATTTATTAAAAAACTCACCAAAATGGAAATAGAAAAAATATACCTTAACATAATAAAGGTCATATATGACAAACTCACAGCTAACATCATAGTCAGTGGGGGAAAAGCTAAAAGTGTTTTCCTTAAGATCAAGAACAAGACAAGGATGTCTACTTTCATCACTTTTATTCAACATAGTATTGGAAGTCCTAGCCAGAGCAATTAGACAAGAGAAGAAATAAAAGGCATCCAAATCGTAAAAGAAGTAAACTTGCCACTATTTGCAGAAGACATGATACTATGTGTAGAGAACCCTAAAGTTTCACCAAAAAACTGTTAGAACTGATAAATAAATTAAATAAAGTAGTGAGATACAAAATTAATATTCAGAAACTGATCCCATTTTTTTACATCAATAATGAACTATCCAAAAAGAAACTAATAAAACAATTTCATTTACAATTGCATCAAAAAAATACCTAGGAATAAATTTAAGCAAGGAAGTCAAAGATTTGTACTTAGAAAATTGTAATAAGATATTGAAGAAAGAAACCAAAGAAGATACAAATAAATAGCAGCACATATTTTGTTCATATATTTTGTTCATGGATAGAAAGAATTAAAATTGTTTAAATATGCTACCCCAAACAATCTATAGATTCAATGTAATTACTATCAAAATATCAATGACACTTTTCATAGAACTAGAACAAATAATTCTAAAATTTTTATGGGACTACAAAAGACCCTGAATAGCCAAAGTCATCTTTAGAAAGAAGAACAAAGTTGGAGGTATCATGCTAACTAATATCAAATTATAGTGCAAGCCTATAGTAATCAATAAAGCATGGCACTAGCATAAAAACAGATATATAGATCAATGGAACAAAATAGCCCAGAAATAAACCCATGTCTACATAGTCTTTTAATCTATGACAATGGAGACAAGAATAGGCAATATGATAAACACCATCTATTCAATAAATGGTATTGATAAATTGGACAGAAACATGCAAAAAAAAATGAAACTGGACCACCTTCTTGCACCATATATGAGAATAAACTCAAAATGGATTAAAGATTTAAATGTAAGATCTGAAACCATAAAACTCCTAGAAGAAAACATAGACAGTTCACTGACATTGCTCTTAGAAATATGCTTTCTGGAATATTTCCTTGGACAAGGAAAACAAAAGAAATAAACAAATGAGACTACATCAAACTAAAAGTTTTGTATAGCAAAAGAAACAATCATCAAAATGAAACCTACTGAGTAGAAGATATTCACCAATGATACATCCGATAAGGGGTTAATATCCAAAATTTAGAAAGAACTCATGCAACTCAACACCAAAACCACTAGCAATCCAATTAAAAAATTGACAGAGGCCTTAAATAGGCATTTCTCCAAAGAAGGACATACAGATAGCCAATAGACACTTCTCACTAATCATCAGAGAAATGCAAATTAAAACCTCAGTGATATATCATCTCGCATCTGTCGGAATGGCTATTGTTAATTAATAAATTAAAACACAACAAGAGCTGATGCAAAGAGAACCCTTGTGCGCTTTTGAACAGATTGCAAATTGATGTAGCCACTAAGGAAAACAGTTTGGAGGTTTCTCAAGAAATTAAAAATAGAACTACCTTAAGACCTAGCAATTTCACTTCTGGATATTTATCCAAAGAAACCAAAACATTAATTTAAAAAGATATATGCACCTCTATGTCCACTGCAGCACTGTTTACAATAGCTAAGAAATGGAAGCAACCTAAGTGTCCATTAAGAGATGACTGGATAAAGAAGTGGTTCATATATTTAATGGAATATTACTTGGCCATAAAAAAAAATCTCTTTATTTTTGACAATATGAATGGTTCTAGAGAGTATTATTCCTAGTGAAATAAGTCAGACAGAGGAAGACAAATACCATATTGTTTCACTTATATGTGGAATCTAAATTAAAAAATATAAAAAATGAACAAACATATTAGAAAGAGACTTATATAAACAGAGAATAAACTGGTTGTTATCAGATGGGAAAAGGATGGGGGACTGGGTTAAAAAGGTGAAGGGGTTGAGAAGTACAATATGGTGGTTATGAAATAGTCATGGGAGTTTAAAGTACAGAATATGTAATATAGTCATTAATGTTGTAATAACTACATATAATACCGGGTGGGTACTAGGCTATTAGGGGGGATTGCTTTGTCAATTATATAAATATCTCACCATTCTGTTGTACACCTGAAACTAATATAACATAATATTAGATGTCAACTTAAGTTTAAAATTAAAATAATTTAAAAATAGAAAAATATCTAAAATTGTGTAAATTATAAGAGCAACTTGAGTTTCAGGACTTCTGATTTTTTGCAGAACTTAATATATTGTTATTACTGACCTTTAGGACAAATATATTGCAGTTATATCTTTATTTGTGCATCTATGTTATTAAACTACTACTTCCATTAAAAATGGATTGATTAAATTCATTAAAAAATTTTTATGGAAATGTTTTATGAACATTATCATTGAAAGCTTATCCAGCAAAAAACAAAGACATTTATGCATACATGATTTTGGTAGATATTGTCATTGAATTTAAGATTACATTAACAGAAAAATATATATTATTGCCTCTAGGCATGCCTTTTCAGTTTTAAAATCAGACTTGGACAATTCTGTATGTTTTCAGAATATATGTTCTGATATAAATTTTAATAACATAAGAAAATAATATCTGAGCCACATTCTTTGTAAACTGGTGGGAGGAGGTGCGTGTGACCGTATGCTGCCTAACCTAATTATGTC
Organism: Pteropus medius; assembly: GCF_902729225.1. Classification (NCBI taxonomy): domain Eukaryota; kingdom Metazoa; phylum Chordata; class Mammalia; order Chiroptera; family Pteropodidae; genus Pteropus; species Pteropus medius. Next base: position 12,492,424 of record NW_024354499.1, read on the forward strand.
AGATTTCATTCCCTTCATAAAACCAGTGCAGGCTTTGATGTGCCCATGTGTTTTAAATACCTCAAGCTAGGACAGCCTGGGGCCAGGTACTGGTGTATGATCAGCAGTAAGGAATGGGGAGAGAAATCTATCCAAAGTTCCACTCCCACACAATATAGCCGCTATCAGGAATTCCCATCCCTTTTAGAACATATTTGTGTATTATGTTCTAAATATCCTAGGGAAAAGTCACTTGATATATATTTTTCAATCAACTGAGTTGCAAAATGAGAAATTGTATCAGTTTATTGTCCAGTAACAGAATCTTTTTTTTCATAATCTTTCAAAGGGATATATACACACACACACACACATATATATATATACAGGCACATATATGTGTGTGTGTGTGTGTGTGCGTGTGTATGCGTGTATAAATATATATCACAAAATATATATATGTCACAAAAATAATTTTCTAAAAGTTGAAAAAATCAGATTATGTGAAAAGAGTGGCAAAGTACTTCTAAGTACTTCTAAATACTTCTAAAGACAATTTACCTTAGGACTTAGTCTGAGAACACAGATTCATTTTTTTAAGTATATTTATTTTGTTTATTAAAAGTCATTTATATTTATCATTGCTGAGCACCTATTGTGTGATAGCCAGCTGCTAGATATGACTGAATCCTTCAGTCCTAAAAGGAAGATATTATAATTTCATGATAAAGATAAAAAAATTGAAGTTCATTTAATTTGAATAACTCTCAAGTTCCCAGCAATTAATTATCAGAATTTTAAAACCAGTTATTCTGAATCTTAAACCTATGTTCCTAACCACTCTATTATCTTGTATCAATTTGCCTCCTTGAATAGTCACAATTACCCTGTGGAATGGGTATCATCATCCTCTTTTAATCAATGAAATAACTGACATGAATTAAAATAACTTATCACACTCATTTGAGTAATTATTATTGGTTACAGTGGAACCAATTTTGGATGTCAAACCTAGTAAATTTCTACTTTCTTTCTATCTACATAAGACCTGTAGATTGATATGACAAGGGGGGTGTCGATGTCACATTGTTTAAGTTTGCAATCCATCTTTGAGAGATGCAAAGTGCCATACCAACATCATCAATACCTTTGAACTACTAGCCTGTGTCAAGAACTTTTTGTTGGCATGAAAAGAAAAACACACACACACACACACACACACATACACACATATATACATATATATGTATATGTGTATATACTTACAAAGGAGATCATTCTTTTTGCCATATGGTTCTGCTGGATTTTTTTCACCCTAAAAGAGACCTAGATATATTAGATTTGCATTATTTACTTCCAAGCTATGAAAACACAATACCTAATTTTAAAAGAGCAAGACAAGGTTGTTATGTGAGTCAAATGTCTGACTGCAGTAACATTGCTGGCCCACATGACCCAAGTTACATCTGTAGTATGGGAAATTCAAATACACATTACCAAGTACCCAACGCTGTAGGCAGAGAGAAATGTGAGGACTTAAAAGAATTTGGCTACAGCATTAACTCTTTGACGTCAGAGGTGACAATCGATCCCACGTGAAGGCTACATAACGAGAAAAAACATATATCCTGATTTGCAAGCAGAATGTAGGTGAACTTTATTTGTTTGAGACAGCAAGGGAATTCTGAAGGATAATGGCTCTACTGCAGGTGTCAAATGCTCACATGTCTAAAGAGGACAGTGCAGAAAAATAAATGCATGGAGAAATGTTCTTTAGAAACAAACACAATTTGCCCATTAAATATATAATAGCAGTCCACTTTGACAGTAATTATATTATACCCCATTTCCTGAAAAACATACCCCTCTCTGACTTACTTCCATATTTTGGAGTCTGAGTAATATTTCACTGCTCCTTAGTATTACTAAATGAAACACAATAGTGCAAGACCAAGAGTAATTTTCTGCAATGGGGAAAAAAAAAAGAGAGAGAGATAAGGAGTGTAGAAAACGAATTTAAAAAAAATGTTTACACTTTTCAAAACACTAATTCTAAGAAACAACCAATTTTTGCCATATAGAAATGTCAACTCTGGCAGCTAGATCTTACTTTTCCAAAGGATCAGATGATCTTGGTTTTGTAAAGTCAATTTATTTTTACTTGTCAACAGAATGATATTACAAATTGTGTGTGGATGAACTTATATAGATCATCACGAATATTTTCATCTGGATCTGGCCCAGAGATCCCAATTTTCAGATTCTCCTGCAATGTTGAAGATAATAATGGAGATCCTAGGGTATTCATGAATTTTAGTTGAAATCTGGGAGATCATGGAGGCCAGATTAGCATCAATGTCTCGGACACATATAACTGCCTATTCAAAACTCCTGCTATTATGTGTATGTCATTTTATTGGCCACCATCCTTAGGTAAATTTGCTATTCCTGTACGTATGGACAATCTCTATGCCAAATGGGCTCCAACTCAAATACTAACTTGAAAAAAAATGTTTGTTTTAAAGGTCAAGTATTAATGAGAGTATATTAAAAAATAACAACCCCATAAAGTAACCAGTCTGTTAAATAACAAGTGAACCACAACCTCTATCTCCCTAAGCATACTCATATCCCTCACTTATAATTTTCACCCCTTTTGACATGCATAAATTTCTAAAAGAGAGAAAATAGAAAGCTTGGGTGGGATTATAGAAAACAGGCATTCCCAGAATTACTCTTAGGTCAGTAATCAGCATTCCCCTATATCTGCGTTTCTTGCGCTGCTTCCCTAACTCAGACTATTTTCATTGGAAGAATTGCCCCAAACGTTCAATCTGGTTACTCTATAAGCTATATCAAATTTTAAACATGGAAATTGTAGAGGTCTTCCTGTTTTAGGCTATTTCTTATTAAAAGTCAAGGAATAAACAAAGGAGAGAAATTTCTCTTCTCATATTATAAAAGATTTTTCATTAAAAATAAAAAAAGAGAGAGAGAGAGATTTCAGGATTTTTCCCCCCAAATTAGGACTGCAAATCAAGGAGGAAGATTATAGGTTAGACAAGAATAAAATTATAAACATGATTTGAACTTATTTATATACAATTTATGATGAATTTTGCTGTGAGGGCTATATTAATCTTTCTCATTTCTATAATTTTTATGTAATATGTCTACTATCTACATTTATATCATAAGTATATCAATTGGTTACATTTCTCTGAGAATATCTGTCAACCAATTACATAACATAGGTGAGGGAAACAGTAGTAACCAGCAATCCTGCTCTATTCCACTGAGATATGTCTCTCAGTGTGGGCCAGAGGAGAAGGGGTACTAATTCTAAACAGTTCCCATTGGCTGTGTACAATAAACATTTTTTTTTTTCAAAATCAAATTCCCTTTCTGTTCCACCAATTTATGTATCCATACTCATTAAGGGCAAGAGGATGCCTTACCTATTTTGAAAAGGTGGTTCTGTGGTTACAAATTGTGTTTATTGACTAAGAGGAGAAGAGATTCTGAGTCAAGGTAGCACCATGAGATCCAACAGCTTTACTATCATTCAGACTAAAATTCCCTTACACTGACAGATGGCGCTTTATCCCATTTTATTCTACATTTAGAGAAAATTTAATAATATAGATCCCAATTCAAATTCACTAACGCAGAACTTTTTGTTTAAAATATTTAGCCCAAATCCCTCTATTACAATTTTAAATCTCTTCACTCTCTTGCAACTCTTGTGCAAACATAAAAGAACTTAGTCCGGTTTTGTCTGTAAACTCTCCCCTTTTTGCTCAAATTTCTTCCTTAAATTAAATAATGTAAGTTTATTTCACATTTCACTTTAATTGAATTAATTTACTCCACCTCTTTAACAAATATCATACCTCTCCCATTAATGTTTTCTTACATCTGTATTTAAAATAGTACCAAAGCAGATACACCACCACTTTAAGCCTTTCTATTAAAAAACATATAGAAAAATAGGCCCATCAAATCAGCCTAGTGAGTAACTTTTAAAAATTACTTTGGAAACATAATCCCTTAACAGAAACCAAACATTATCCAATTTCATATACAAAATTAAATTTAGTATTAAATCTTTTGCATTTAAAAAAGAAACCTGTTGTCAAAGAGAATTATGGTTTAATATGCCAACAAACTTTTCTTTTTGTATTAACAGTCATGATAATTTTTCAAAAATAGTGTTATTTTATGGTTAAAATGTTATTAATGAAATATCTCAAAATTTATTTTATGCTGAGATGGCATACTTTCAGAGAATATATAGTATTTACTGGTAAAGTCTCTAAAAGATTTTTAAAAATTAGATACAAGCATTAATTCCATGTATTTCTTTTGATTGATTATGATTAACTTGAAAGTCATCTAAAGTTAAGTCAAGTAATCATCCTGAAGAACAATAAAGTAGATGCTTGTTGAGAGACAAAAAGTGCAGGTCAGAGGAGGTGCCACCAAGGGCCCCTCTCTGCAGTACAGGGAGGGATGAATCCTAAGAGCTTAACTGGAAGGTACTGAGATCCTCAAGAACTTCTAAGAAGATACACACCATCACTCCTTTGTCATGTAGCTTCTTCATAGCTTGCCCCTTGAGCCATTGTGAAGTACGAGAAGATGAGAAATTTCCACCAGCTCTCTCGGGCTGCTCCACCTATACACCTAGTAGCTACTTTGAACCTCACATCCCCCTGTTAATATTCTGTAGCTGCCGCGGAAGAATGGTGCCCTCTCCCCACTTTCTGCCTTAAATTCCCACTGAACACTTCTCAGTGATAGATTTTAACCTGGAACCATACAGAAAATCTGAACATACATTTCAGGATCTCTTCTTCCATGTTCTTTTCCAGTACAACCATGAGAACATATTTCCTAGGAGCTCCTGGAGACAAAATTGAAAGGAAGTGTTAATTCCGTACATGTTTTTTTCACTCTGTACATCATAACAATGTGATACTGTTTCTACAAATACATTTTAAGTCAAATTTCAATACTCATGCTTGGTTTTCAAACTTTTGAAAAGAAAAATTACATTTTTTTAAAGAATGCACATATTCTTATTTGGTGTGTTTCCCACTCCCCCACCTCCTTAATTTGGAATGTGTTAGTCTTAAATGTGCTCCAATGGGGAGAGCTAAAGAGACCACTCTCTAAGGCAGTATGCCTCTTCTACAGAAAGTTGTAATGCCTAGGGGATAGGAAGACTTGACAAGGTTCAAATATAATAAATCTGTTTTAGTTTATGTAGCAACTGGTGTACAAAACAAGAAAAATGGGTCAGAGACCATGAGTATTATTCATCTGTGTTCCCATAGTCCATCTGAAACTACTTCAAAAGCTATGAAAAAATTAATCGAAATAGAAATACAAACAACCCATCTTTTAGAGATGTTCTCTCAAATAAAAGGCACATAAAGTATTCACAGTCAGATATTACTTCAGGTTTGAATTCTTTTGAGACTGATAAAAAATGCCCACTTCTTCACAAAATTATATTCCAAGCTAGTGCATATTTAACTGGCAGGAAATGCTGTAAATGGGGGACAGAATCACACAGAGGGGGTTGCTATTGGCCAGGATACTGAGCTTCAGAGCTAAATTCAGAGCGGGTTTGTAGTGGCTAACTATGATTAACATCAAAATTCCTGTGTCAGGGTTCTGTACTTCATGAGTTATTTATTGGTTTCTAACTCTACAGCACTGATGACCTCTGTAGTTTTCTTAAAGCAAAGCTCAAGCATTCAGAAATAACACCCTTTCCTCTCTGGGTTGATTGGTGCAGTCCAGTATCCAACAATTACTGTTTGGCTAAAATTAGGACACATATTAATAACTCATGCACATAAAGAACTGTTTTCAACACAGTGGCATCCACAGTGCGAAAGGGGACACCAATATGCTTTGGTAGAACTAAGCTTTCTGGTAAAAGCACTTCTAAGTTAAGAAATCGAGTTTGATGACTCTTCCATTGAAGGATGTTTACCAGATTTGACTATTGTACACTTTACTTTGCCTTTTGCCTTTAGAAACTTCTAATTGAAGCAAAATAAAGAAAAAAAATTTTTAAAAACCTCACAATGCCCTTTTTAAGCAGTATATTTTCCTTAAATATTGGACTGGAAGAGTAATGGCAAGAAGCTTTCTTATCACTAGTAACCAGTAACTTAAACAGGTTTTAAACTTTCTATAAGACCAAAACTAATCTCAGTAATATTAAAAGGAAGAAAATATAGAAAAATTATGAGATTATTTTACAAAATTTGAGAGCTTTGAGCAAGATTCATATCTGTATTTTGGATGGTGCAATTTTCTATGTTCAGATAGCGAAGATTTTTTTAATATTTCACATGCAAAATGAAATAAAGAATCAATTAAGAATTAACTTATCAACATGCTGAAGAAGGGCCAAACAGATAAAAATAAACCATTCATATTTTGGACTCTACTTAGGCCATATGATTAGATCAGAGAAACAATATGATTAATTACCTAAAAGTTATCAAAGAGAAACAAAATACATCAGGTAATGCTTTACTTTTTGTCTATGAGAGTAAAACTGGCCTTAGAGACAGATTCTATAGAGGCATGCTCAAGAATTTGGAAATATAGAGATTATAAATTTCAGTATATCTAAAGATCTTAGTGTTTTGCTTTATGTATGGAAAGTTAGCTTTCATGGCAATTCTAATAAGAGAATATTCAGTCCTACTAAATTAAAAGATTAAACTTCATAAATTTTGAAAATAAATGCAGGAGTCTGAGTCCATTTTTTGATATTTTACTGCTGACAATTTTTAAAATTCAAACTTTCCTCTTTTCCTATGTTTCACATCTAAATAAGATAACAAAAAGGCCCAGCATTCTCTCCTGTAGTGCCAGAGGGAGAATTTAGCCATGACAGCCCTTGCCTGAGCACTGGAACTCTCGCTAGGTTCTATTCTCTAATCACGATTAATAACCAGGCCAATCTCCTTTCCTTTATCTCTCAAGTCATTTGACTTTCTTGAGAGGCCTTCCTGGCTCCCCGCAGAGATCTCAAATAGGTCATAAATAAATCTTTCCATTTTCTCTTGGTCTGTGTGGTGTCTTCAATCTGAACATCTGAAATAAACTTTAGGTAAGAATACATTTGCTTCTGCAAGTGACAATAACAATAGAACTATCTGTTATAACTTAGCTTTCAGGGATGTTTCTTCACATAAAATTTGCCCCGTTTTAAGAAAGAGACAATGAATTAACAAGGCAAAACAATGGTGAGAGAAATCTAAAAAGTGAAAATTCAAGGAACTTATATTTCAATGATTTCAAAATGCAACCTTTTTCAAATTTAAGAACTCTCACATTTAAGTTTCATAATTAATAATATTAAATAATCAGTATAGTTGAAGATTTTTTTCCATAGAGATGCATAAATTAATGGCATATTTTAAAAATTAATGAGACTTTAGTTTTGTGGGGTTTTTGATTAAATAAAGTAGTAATATACCATTTGAAGACCTGCATTTTCAGCAAAGAGTCTATGTCTGAGTAGAGCCTATGTCTAAATTAGTAAAGGGTATTGTGTTTTAGTGATCATATATGTGTACGGTCATTGCTTATCTAGACTCAGATGCCTAGAGAAACATCAAGGTGGCGAAACTTGCCTTAGAAAAACTGAAGAAGTTCTGATGTTCGATGTTAAAGATAGCAAGATGGAGTGAGATTGAAGGGATAAAAATGCAACCTCTTCCAGATACTCCGAATCCAACATGGAAGATAGAAAACCTAATCTGCATATAGAGATCGCTTAGAAATGTGTAGTTAGGAGGTCAAGATAGAGTTTCCAAAGGGTAAAACAAGTTGAGATAATGAATCTGTTCAACTGACTGAGTGAATCCCGGCTTCAGGTAATCAGGAGGAGTTCAGGAGGACTTCTAGTACTGCATTTAATGGGACATAAAAAGGTCACATCATACCACATAGAGGTTTTGTGAGAATTGCTATTTTGGCTATAAAATACTTAGCACAGGATGGTCCATGGTAAGGATTAAATATTGTTGAAGGTAGCATGAGGAATTATGCCACATTTTTGCAGGCAATGAATTCTGGATTTATTTGAATCCAAGTGACTTGATGAAGAATGGTGAAGAATGGTAGAAGCCAGCATTTGTGACTCGGGCTTTTAATTCAGATTCCAGTAACTGACTTAATTTTAAGACCTATTATATGACAGGTTCAACACAGTTGATATGCTTGTTGTTTAGGTCACAATTGTTTCACAGCTTGAAACCGGATGAAATCTATAGCAATTAAGAATGAATGTCATGTTGTACACTCACTGAATAGGTCTTGTTGCTTGAGAATGATCCAATCATATTGAAAAAACTAATGATTTTGGAAGCCTAAATTATATTCCCTAATTCACCTTAAGTAGCAACAAAAATAATAGTTTAACGCTATATGTATTTTGTGCGTATTTCTAAATGAGTTCAGAACTCTGAGAGAAAAGGGATAAATTTGACCCACTGCGGCTAAATAACTTCATAGCAATACCTCTTCAGTGTCTCAAATTCAACATGTGTGAAAACAGACTTCTCTGTTCCCTTGAGATGGCTTCTTCCTATTGAGTATCTGTCACCATTTATATTTCAGTGATATTATTTACTCCATACCTTTCCATTACCATCCCTCAGAACAAAACAAGCATTGAATGTGTTTATAATTGCAAGAATTCCAGGAATGTACTCCCTCCTTTCTCTTCCATTAATGCCTCATACAGGTCTTAATTATCTGACACTTAAGGTTATGCATTTTATACTAACTGGTTTGTGTGCTCCTAGATTTTTACTTTTTTGTTCAACTTTACCCTCCACCACCACTTATCTTGTTCAAATCTCTGAAAATCCTCTTTCCTCACCAATAAGTGTGCATCAAGATCCAAGTTTTATATCACAATTGTAAGCCTTTCACAATCTGAACCTGACTGTTCTCAGCTTTATTTTCATCAACACTCCTTTCTTCTAACCTTTAAGATCAATGGTTTACTGTCATGTTATTTAATTTTTCACAACTGATTGTGCTATCTTCTCATCTAAATTCTTTCACTGACTTTGATTATTTGTACATTTTTTTCTCATTACAACATAAGCCCTCAAAAACAGACTAAGATTTCATCAAAGAAATGTTTATTGAATTGACACTATATAATGAAGTTAATAGCTTTGTCTAAAACTACACACAAACTAAGCTATGCTATTTAATTCAGGGTCAGGAAGTAGGTTTTGAGTCATGGCTAATGCTATTTGAATAGTCGCCAAATTGAGTTTTGAGGTGAGAAGGACCCCAGGCTGTGTCAAAAAACAGCTGGAAAATGTGCCATTCTCAGTTACTTATAGCATTTATACATGCAGAGTTGGAGGGAGGTGCTCTTGCTGTAAAAAATTACCTTTTATAGATTATTGTTTATTATGTCATTATATTCTTTCAATATACACATATTGAATGTTTGTTCTTTGCCAAACACTTTTTTCTAGTCATGATGTAAAAGCAGTTGATGAGCTTTAATCTAATGATGGCCAAGATGAATACTATAAAATAAATATATGAGAACAAAATTTAAATAGTGAATATAACACAGTAATAGAAAGTTTTGTTATTAATTTAATTAAGTAAATAGAGATAGCCTGAGGAAATATATTTAAACTTGAAAGACTAGAAAAATCCAATAATATGAAGATCTGGGGTCAGTGGTTTCCAAAGGGAAAGAATAGTAGAGAGAAAGACCTAAAGACCAGAACAAAATTAATTTTTGGAGAGTAGCAAGAAAGCCACTTATCTAGAGTGTACGGAGCTTATAGAACATAAAGGATTTGGGTAAAAGATAGTAAGAGAGAAGTAGTTAAGTTTCAAATTAGGCAGGGCCTTGAAAGTCATGATAACAAGTTTGAATTTTGTTCCACATGTGAATAAGAAGAGATGATTAAAAAACTATATCATAGGTGAAAAATAAAGTGGTTTGGATTAGAATGCTAAAAGCTCAATTTAAAAACGGTGCATCCATACAGGGTATTAACTTGTTGATGAATTACTTGAGTTTATGTACTGTGTTCTGTGGAGGTGTGGTAAGTGTTATTTAGGGGTAGGTAAGACATATAGATGTATTAAAAATAATTCCATAGTTTTGCCTTAATGGATAGATGATGAAGGGGTAGTTTTAGAGATGAAAATGAAGAATTTGATATACCTATCAGACATTAATTGAAAATTCAATGCAGGCCTTTAGAGATGCTGATCTAGAGCTCAGAGAAGAAGGTTAAGGTTATTGATTTGAAATCTTTTGTATATAAATGCTGTTTAAATTTATGAAATTTAATTATTTTATCTGAAGGATATACATATATAAGAGAAAAAGACCCAAAGTGAGCCTACCAATACTTAAATAGTTAGTCATCATCTGGTAAAATAATTTTTAGTAAAAAGAAATTAAAACTTTTAGTGAAAGAGGCTGAGAATGGAGAGCTACTGAATAAAGAAGAAAATTCTGGCTATGTAGCTATGTGATGTCATGGAATCCAAAAGAAAAGATGATCTCTAGCAGAGTGCATGGTGATCAGTGTCAGGGAGGACAAGAAGAAAATCATAGTTGGCATTGAAGGGAAATAGATCATTAATAAACTTTATAAGCACTAATCTGTGGAACTAAGGAGATAGAACCCAACTGTTTTATTCAGAGCAATAATAGCAAAGAAGTAGAGGAAGTAATCGATAATCAACTCTTAAAATCTTTTCCTGTGAAATAGATGATTATAGTAATATCTGGAGGTGGACATGAGATCAAGGGAGGAAATTTTTGTGGATGTTTTCTTGTCTTCTGTTTTTTGTTTTTGTTTTTAATAGGAATACACTATAGCATATCTGTTTGCTAATGAAATGATTCAGGAGAGGGGGAGAAGTTAAAAGCAGAAAGGATGTGTTTGCAAAAATAAATTATTCAAGAGAGGAGGACAAAGTGGCCTTTATTAAACAGAAAATTACTCCATTCTAGTATGAAAATATCTAGAGATGTTGATCACAGATGAAAGAAATTAGGATGGAGATTTAATTTTGGATGAAGAGTTAGGATACATTTTTAAAACTGTTTTCTCAGTGATATTAATTTCATACATAGTAGAAGGATGAATCATCCAGAATAAAAATTATTTTATTTTATTTTTATATTTTCCTCAAGTAACAAAACTATTGATAAATAGTATTTCATTTCTGTTATAATAAATTATATCTAATACCTAATATTAATTTACCATGTAATTCTTATCTGCGAAATGATGAGATTAGCAAAAACATCACCTTTGTCTCTCAAAGATTTTTAGAAAATAATTATAGCCACAACACATTTCTTGAAACTACCTATAACTCTTGTGCTTTCTCTGTGGAGTTTTGATTTCACAGCCCTGAGACAATTCATTTTCCTAAAGTCAGGATTAGAAAGCTTAAAAATCTACTATCACACAACAATATTCCAATAAAACATTTAAAAATAATTCATCAACTTGTTAAATATAAAAATATTTATACTCTTTACATATGTTCCAAATGAAGATAGTTTGAGGACTTCAGGTGTAATTCTAGTCCAGAGGAATCCATTGATTTTTATATAACTTTTGTATGTAATAAATATTGTTAATATGATCAATTCCAACTCAGGTGCACAGATCAATGAAAACTGTCTTGCAGGTTTCTATTATGGTACTCTGAACCCAACTTTAGATGGGGATATGGCAAACTACTGCCCCCAAACCAAATCCAGTCTGCTGCCTGTTTTATAAATAAGTTGTTTTAACAAGGCTTGCCTATTCAATTAAATGCTGCCTGTGACTGCTTTTATGCTACAACAGCAGAGTTGATTAATTACAATAGAAATTATATAGCTTAAAATGAAAACAAAAACAAAACACAACTAGAATATGTCCTGTATAGAAAAAGTTTGCAGACCCCTGGTTTAGATGTTTCTTCCTTCCCCTCTCCCGCTCCCATCTTTTTCCATCCTGTTCCTTCTTTTCTAAAACAATGAGAAAAATATGTGACTTTGCCTAAGTCAAAAGATATCTGTCTGGAGTTGGAAGGAGATTATATGGGTTGCTTATTGGGAATAATTTTTGAAAATTATACAGTCGGACATACTGAGCTTTAAAAACCCTCTCCAATATTGCAAATTGGCTGACCTATTATACATATTTCGTATCCAATTACTGATTTAAAGTAGTTTTCTCTTGCAAATCCAACAAGCATGCATTTGTTAAAAATTGGATCAGAATAGCTAATGAAATATTCAAAAGAGAACATCTCCATCTAAGGTCAAATAAGCTTGTCTTTCAGATTGGTTAGAAATCTTTTGAATATGTCAGTCACTCAAACACCTACACAACATCAATGCCACATTGTTCAAGTCTGACTGCACTGAACGCCTGCAACAGTACATTGACTTCCTGAACTCAGTACTATTTTATATTCTAATCACTGTAAAACATAGATAGACTCACATCAGAAAACATTTTCTTGCTCTGTGTTGCAGGCAGAATTTAGTTAATGTAAAGGTATCCATGACAAATTATGAATATTAGGAAGAATTTGTTTGTCTAATGATAGACAATTTAAAAACATGTCTTAGCAAAACTCTCAAAGGATATTACTGAATTAAAAGGAAAAGCTGGGATTTCTGATGGAAAATATTTAATATTTTGACTTCTTACATTTTTTAAAAAATTATTTATATGAAGCTGAACAATTTATGAATTTGTGGGTCATAAAAAAGAAGAAAGAAGTAGTGGATTACAAATGGAAATGTCACAGTAGTAATAGTAGTAAGAGGGGAAAACAGCATCAATGTATGTTTGTAACTACATATGTTAAGGAAGGTCACCGGGTTTGTGTTTATTGTGTTGATCACTCTTTTTAACTAATTATTTTTACTACTCTTTCACAAATACAATTTTTTTCCCAATTATGAACCCAACCTATTTTTAACTCTTCTATGCTGGATATACACATACACACACACGACTTAGGTATGGCTGTTTGTCGGTAAGTGCATGTGCATATATGTTTGATAGTAATTTTGAATAGACTCAACTGTCTTTGTTACATCCGCCTCATCTCTGGTTACTTTATTTCACCTGTTCACATTGGCAGAAGAAATAATTTACATAAGAAACAATATATAACCTAAGATATAAACAGATTCTAAGATTTTCTCCTGTATTATAAGTATGCTGCTCACCTATAAAGGAGAACATGAAACAAGACATTTAACAGGAGCATCCTCACCCATCTTAGCTAATATTTTCCTCTGAAGATGACAGCAGTTGTTAGAATTCTTGGAACATTAGATTTCTTGGATATCTCTATCTGATCTGTGTCTTTCTCTCTGCATTTCTCCCTCTTCTCTCTTTTTCTTTTCTGTCTCCCTCTTCATCTCTGTCTTGGCTCCACTTTATCACTGGAAGTGGACTTACAAAATAATATGGAACTTGTGAATTGTGCTCCTAAATTAATGGTCATTTTTTGTAAATTGCTCATACTAATGTGTTAAAAGAAGAGTGTTTCCTCTACCCTCAAGGTTTTTTCAGATGACCTGATAATCAAATAGATATGAGAAAGATTAACAAGAGAAAATGAACATATTTAATTAAATACATATTTATAGGAAACCTATATACATAAGAGAGTCAGAGACCTCTACTTATATGAGAGGTTCAAAGACAGAAAAGGAAAATGACATTCTAAGGATCACTTTAGGGCTTCAGAAGGGAAGAAGGTCATTGCAGATGATCAGAAGAGCAGATGTTCAGTAATGGGAAGTTTTCCCTGTCCTTGACATAGGTTAAAAAAGGGTTATCTCTGATAATCTCTTACTATGGGCAAGGCCCCTAATTTCAATTCCTATAAGTAGTTGAAGGGAGTAGGCAGAAGTTTCTCTTGTGCTCCCAAGATCTTGGTTGCCTTTAACTCAAAATAATCTGCATACAATGGAGGCACATCTTGAGACAACTCTTTCTGAATTCCTATCCTAACTAATCTGTTCCTTTTTGCTACTGTCAAATGGTTCTCATTCTACTTAATTAAACTCTTTTCCAGGGGAATATTTCTCATCTTCTATTCTAATCCTGTTCTCAAGTCCTTATGCATCTGGATTGTGAGTCTGTATTCCTGATTCTTGTAGCTCAAATTCCTGAATTCTGACAGTTTTTATGTTAGGATCTCTACCTTTTTTTATAATTATCCTTCTTTCTAAGATGTATAGAACCTGTATCACTACTAGTCCTCAATAGGATTCAAATTCCAGTTAACATGAATTTACTGTATTCTGTGATCAGACCTATGCTAACTGACTCTGTGATGATGTTTTGAAAAGTTTCAAAAGGTTTCATTTAGTTTTGTCTATTCCATTCTATTATGCATGTATGCGTGTGTGTGTGAGTGTGTGTGTCTTACTCTCAATCTTTGAAATCGTAAAACTAGACAAATAACTTTTGAATTAGGCCAAAGCAACATTGTAGTTCAAACAACTGTTTGCAAAGATAACAAAAAAAAGGAGATATTATGACTACTGGACTGAAAATTAAAAGCATTTTTTAGAATTAATGTTAAGTAGTTAGGTAGACCTGAGCCATGAGGGAACAAAAGAATGAAGGCCCCTCCCAAAGACCTCCCTGAAACACCCATTTTATGGTTGGTTAGTTATAAATCACCCTGCATCCTGAGGGACAAAGGAGTAAAAATAAGACCATAAAATAGCCGGTTTGGTCTAGCTACAAACACACAGTGAGGACTACTTTGACCTTCTTTTCACCTCAGACTCATTATACCATCATTGTAATATGCCTATGCCCAGAAGTTCATGAACCTAATTATAACAGACTGAATCCTGGGTAACCATATGATCAGTAGGCAGAGAGTTATATAACAGCCAAATGTTAATCAAAATGACCTCACATGCCAATCATCTAGCATCACCCCTATAATCAATCGCCCATCACAGCCACCATATAAGGTTTACTTCCTTAATTTCACACTGTTGCGGTCCTCTTCATTATAACCTGCTTTTTCCGTGGAGCATACTTTAATCAAATCTATTTCTTTCTTGAAACGTACTTTAAGAAATCTTACATTTTCTAAATCTTGCTGATTTGTAATTCTTTATTGTGTTGGTGAAAAGAACCGAGGACTCTGCAGTATTATTGGGGCAACAACAAATTTTAGACTGACACCACGGTAACATGAGCATAGCTATGTTAGCTTACCTGCACCTAGAGAAATTCCTTCCTTTTATTCATGCAATTTGATTCCCTTCCCTTTCTCATAAAAACCCTTTGCCTTCGGCTCCTAATGGGAGCACTAGTTGAGTTTCTGTCTAAATCAGTGCTTTCAAAATAGCTATTATTTGGGTTTTAAGTAAAGGCTTGTTGCCTATCATTTTTGCTTTTTATTTTTAGGTTAACAAGAGGAAAACCTCAGAAATTCTAGGCCTTCTAGGAGCATACCACTCACCCCAAATCTCCATGTGTTCACTTCCCAGAAGCTCTCTGAACCTTACCTATCCTTTTGGGTTTTTATGGAGGCTTCATTATATTGGCATGATTGATTAAATTACTGGCAATTGGCAATTGAATTTCATCTCTAGCCTCTCTCCCCTTCCCTCCCTGGAGGGAAAGAGGAGGTGGTAGGACAGAAAGTTCCAACCCTCTAACCATATGGTTGGTTGGTTCTCTTGGCAATCAGTCGCTCATCCTTAGGTTACCTAAGAGCTTTCCAAAATTCATCTCATTAACATAACAAAAAACACCTTTGTGGCTCTTATCACGGGAACTATGGACAAAGGCCAAATATATATAAAAACATATTTTGATCATCTGAATGACCAAATATATTTTACTTATAAATCACGATATTGTATTGCCATCACTAATTACACTGACTGTACATTTTTCTTCACATTAAATGAATACATGGTAGGCTTTGGCAATTTTGCAATAATAGTAAAAATATTAGCATGCCTGAATTTATGGGCTTGAATTCAGAGATAACATTCTTAAAGTAGATTCAGAAATCTTTTGTCTGGTATCTAGAGGAAAATTTGATGATAATTGCAAAGACTTGTAAAACATTACAGGATCAAGTTCTTCTGCAAATAAATCTATATTACATTATTTCTACCATCAACCCTCCCCCCAAAATACATCATTTTTATAATTTGAGGAAAATAATGAACATTTAAAAGGACATTTTCTCTTTAGAACATGTTACCAAACTCAAGTTCATTTTCTTTGCATGCATTAAAGTCAAAAGAGACATGAACAGGAGTTTGCAGCAAAGAAAATAGAGGTTTATTAAAGGAAATAGTGCCAAGCCCAGAGACACAGGTGAGCTAATGCTCAAAGACCTGGCTCTATGATGGCCTCTTGGCGATAGGTTATATAGGGAAAAACTCATTAGTAGCTAAGGCAGTTGGGGTCGTGGGCTCTGCTGATTGGTCAGGACTAGGGTAAGAGGCAGTGGATCATTGCATTAGGTCCTGATGTCAATCATGGCATAGTTCTGTTCAGTTTCAAGGGGATGCCAGTGGGGTCATTCTGCCTTCATAGGTGTAGAGTTAACAGATGTTAGTTTGACCAAAACTCTCTTTCTGTGGTCAACAGACCTGAGGCTTTTGTTCCTAAGACTGATGTTGACCTAAGGGCTTATCGATTTAGTGAGTGATTGTGCAGTGTGCAGAAAGGTAAGGAAAGAAAAGAATCAAGTGAGCCAAAACTAGTTAGAATCAAGAAGAAAGAGAAGAGAAGAAAAAGTTATTTTGAAGAACTGAAAATTTGCAAGGTCACAAACATAAGGGAATTTTATTTTTTTAAAAAAATCCGAATAAGTATGGAAAATAATAAAATAACCAATTATATCTCATACGTGTAAAAAAGTTTTTAAAAATAACATTAGCAAAAATTTAGAAAATCAGTATTCTTTAATTCAATATAAAATATAATAAGTACTATTTCACATGGATTTCCTGGAACATCTCACTGAGAAGCAGGATTCTAGTAATTTTATAAAACTAGAAGGAGATATTTTTAAGACCAGGGTGGGAGTGTTTCTGATCTGGAGCAAGGTCTGACATAATGAAATAAGGGCACACTGAAGAGATCAGCAGAGTTGGGGGACAACGTAGAACCTAAAAGTATATAAGCAACATAAATGGAAAACCTCTAGAAAGGGGCTTGAAAATCTATTTGGAGATTTGATCTATGCCCATTATATTTATTTAACATTTTTAATGTTTATTATATATGAATTTTATTTTATAACTAGAATTTCTTAAGCCAATTCTTCCCTATAGGTCAATTCTAAACAACCGAAAAACTTTGAACATTACATTATGATTATTTTTAAATGTTCTGCGCAGAACCAGATATTGAGACTGGATCAGTAGAGAAGGATCTGTAATCATATGTCATACAATCTGTGCTGCTATAAGAAAAAAAGTTCCAAACAAGATTAGTAGGATTATCTCTTCTTACACTATGTCAACTGCTCAAAGTAATACTATGCTTTAGTTAGTTTCATATTAGGACCATAATTTTCTGAAGGAGCATTCTTGTTTTTATCTTAAATTTTATTTGAATTGTTATAAAAATAATGTTTTCTCTTAAATTTATAAGTAATATATTTCAAATTTTTGAATTTAACATTTTTACTAAAGTGTAGCACATATTGGAAAAGTGCATAAATGTTATGTTTACAGTGGTCAATTCTAACCACCTCCTAGATTAATCTGATTATATTTTAATACATCCTGCTCAATATCTATTTTTTAAGGTACATTCTTCTTGAGATTCCACTATACCTCCCATTATTTTCTCATATTTTCTATCACAATTTATGACTCTATATATTTTGAGAAATTTTTGTCTTCTCAATCCCATGTTTTCTATTGTTTTTATCTCAGATCATTATAATTTTATAATTTTCAAAAGTGTTTTTATGATCTCTCATGACTCCTTTGCATGGTATGTTTTATGAAGGCAATAATTCATGTATAAATATATTAATAAAAAAATTATACTTTTTTGTTATTGCTGTTTCCCCTGGATTTAGTTTTGTGTATTAGCCCATGTTTTGTTGAGACAGATGCAAAGCTGGATGAATTTAGAGCTGATCACTTTAAATTTAGTTGATTATATAAATTCAATGCTTACATACATTAATGTCTTAGATAAGGGATAAACTATATCTCAGACAAATTACTCAAATCTGAAACATAGAAAATTTAACTCTAATTCTAAAGAAGTAGATATTTGTTGGATAAGACCATAAGATAATGATATAGCATGTATTGCTTATGGTAATTATAAATACTACAGCTTTGAAATTCTATATTGCTAACTATTTTCACCAAAAAAATTATATTTCTTACATTGATTTACATTTCTAAGTACTGGTATAACCTGATATTATGGTTTTTTTCTATACTTGTTTCAGCTCTGGTATCTGCCCTGGTTACTTTTATTGTATTTAGAAACCAAAATGTGGATGTTAGTGTGCTAATTGCTCCTGGAATGCAGTGATCAGGGCCAGAATATATACATATGTATATATATTCACCCACAGAAACACACATATATATCTATATTGATCTCTACCTCTACATCTAGATATAGCAATAGATCTGACTTTATATGGCTATCTTATGTAACAATCTTTATTTATATATTAATAACATGAATTCACACTGATAACTCTAATTCCGACCAGTGATACAGAGTTTATTTAAGTTTCCCCCCTTTTTAATATTTGTTACCCTCTCTTCAATGATGAGAAATATAACTCACATTATCTTTTCCCTCTGTATGTTCTAATTTGTTCAATCTTCCTGAATGTAATAAATCTCTCAAACTCACAGGCTGCTTATTTTCCTTAGCACTGTCAAACATGCTAGCAAAGTAGTTTTCTTCTGAGTTTCAGCATTGCTGAACATAGTGATGTTCCAGGGAAATCCTGGACTCTGGACCCACTCACACCAGATTTTGTCAGGCCCAAATATTCCAACGATGCCAGTTGCCTGGGCCAAAACTTTAATCTTAGCCCCACAATGGACAAATCCGCAACTCTGGCACCACCACAGCTAAATCCTTGCCAGTTAGAAACTAGGCCCAGGAAAAGGGGAAAAGGAAACAAGAAAGAAGGAGGCTTGCCTTATATATATATTCCTATTTTCCTTTTTGCTACAGAATACACACTCCATAACACCAGAGAGTATATGACATTGCTACCATTGGATCCCCAGAAACTTGTATGTGACTCATATACAATAAATATAATCATAGTTTCATTGTTGAATAGAGAGATAAATAAATGAATAAATGAATAAACTACCTGATAACTGGGAGTAAAACACTGATTTTCTAATTACTGGTACATTATGTTTTGTACTTTAATTTCTATAACTTTTCTTTTTTTCTTCTTTATGTATGCATATTCATGTACACATGTAGAAACATATACTTATCTACAAGAAGATACAAATTAACCTTGTAATTTGTCTTTAGCTCACAACTAAACTAAGTAAAATAAATAGGTGGATTTGTTTATGTTTGGGTTTGTATTCTCAATAATTCCCATGGTGGGGAATCCACTGTGTTTGGCACAATTTGCACAATTTCAAATATTATTGAAGGAGGATCAAAGTACAAAGGCTGTACTGAGGTAGGTGATCCATTAAAACATCACTGTCCGTGAAAAGTTAATTATCATGTTCATATCAGATACTTAAGAAAGATTAAAATGGTGTTTAAAATGGTGTTTACTGTTTAGTAAACAGTCATCAGGAATTTCATTTTTAGGAGTCAAAATGGCATGAATATTATCACTAAATTTGGAGGCATTATAACAAAATAACAATAATAATTTTAGAAATGGTAAAGTATCTTTTTTATATAGTACTTTATGTGAATTAAAGTTATTTCAACTAAGTTCTATTTCTTTTTTATTCTCACAAAATACCCACTGGTTTATAATTACAGTCCTTTAAGGATTAGGAAACTGAAGATGAGAAAGACAAATCTATTGGCTTAAATCTAAAATGATAGTAAATATTGTACCCGAGATGAGAATGTTTCTTCTACATGATAAGATTAATTTAAATTTACATCTCTTTTCTATTGAGAACTGGACTGTCAATCAGTTTGATATTATTTGATCTTTATATCTAACATCATTAAATACTTATTAGGCCAGTTTGTGCTTGCTGGTGTGCTCTAACTGGAAACTTCATGGCACATTTCAAAGAGGACAAGTCTGTTGATCATTGGCTAACATCTAAATAGGTAAGATAGACAAAAGGCATCAATTTATTTCAATGTTGTGGTTCACTGATGATGAATTTTCTTAGCATCTGTTTGGGTGTTTAATTAAAATATCCATCAGCCCATCTGTTTCTAGCTGATAGAGAGTTTTCTGCAAAGGAGTAATTTTAAAAGGCTTGCACACCTCATTTAACAGAGTAGACACAGAATTAGAGCCCTGAGTTGTATTTTCTGAGAGTAAGCCCATTGATTAATTTATAGCATTAATCAATTTATTCCTTGTGTAAGTCTAAATGTTTACATGACTACCATAGACTCAAGCCGAAATTATGCAAATTATGTGAAATTACACAATTAAGAGAAAGAGACTGGTTAACAGGTCATCATGCCTTCTTAGTCAGGACATCTGAAATTTAAATCATTATAGAAAAAGTTGCCTCTCTGAGTCTCTGCTTTTTCATCTTTAAGTTTCCTTTCTTAGAATAGGTTATTACAGTGGATTGTGTAGTAGATTCCCAATAGTTTTGTTTTCTTTCTCATATTTTAGTCTTTTCTATGTCACCTATATGTTCCTTTAATACAAGTGGAATATTTTCACTATCTTCATCAGAAAATTTAAATAGCCAGTTCTAAATGTAGCTTCTCTTAATTTTCCACTAAGCGTTTGATATCGGGCAAGTTAGTTAATATCTTGATGTTTCAATTTCATTTACCTGCAAAATGATGATAATTGTAATTATTTCACAATAATTATAAGGATTTAGTCAGATAGTCAAGATGAATTTATCTCAGAAATTCAAGATTTGTTTAATGCTGAAATAACAATCAATATGCTTCAACACAATGATAAAATAAAGAGAGAAATATGTAGACCTCTCAAAAGATGCTAAAACAATTTCATAAACTGTAACGACTACCATGAAAAAAATCTTAAAAAAAAAGTAATATTGGAGGTACTTTCTCAATCTGTGAAAGGGGATCTATAAATAATCCACAGCTCACATTTTACATTTTACTTATGAAATATTAAACACTTACCACCCTCCCATCTCACACACACATACACACTGAACTTAAAGCAAGGTTTTCCATTCTCTTCAAGGTAAGATTGTAGCAGAGGTACTAACAATTATAATACAAGAAAAAATTAAAAGAAAAAAGCATAACAATTGGAAAGAAGAAGTAAATTTTCCTTTTTTTTACAGATGATGCAGTTGTATATGTAGAAAATCTTAAGGATTCTGATTAAATAATTCTTAGATGTAATAAGTGCATTTAAAAATTATTCCTGAAAAACAAAGAGAAATTCTATTTATATCTACTATTAGCATCAAAAAAATAGAAAATAAAATATTGGGAAAAATTATAGTAGCTACAAAATCACAAAATAATTAAGAATAAATTTATGAAAGATTTGTGATATATCTACACAAAAAACTTATAGAAGACTTTAAAAATAGAGAAATAGACTAATTAGAGGGAAAACAACATGTACATTCTCCCCAACTTGCTGTTGATTCTCTCCAATTTGTTCTGTAACATTCCAGCAGTTTTTGTAAGAAATTGACAACAGAAATGCAAAGGACTCAGAATAGGTAACACAATATTGATTTTAAAAAGTCATACTATTGGATTTCAAAGACTTGGCATAAATTTGTAGTATTCAAGGCAGTGCAGTATTGTCATAATAATTCCCAATTAATCATTGGACCAGGTTAAAGTAATACCACACACACACACACACACACACACACACACACACACACACATATGTCATATATATACATAATCAACTTATTTTTGACCAAACTGTAAAAATTGTTAATGAGGAAAAGAAAACTTCCATAAATTGTGCCAGAACAATTGGATGTCCATATAGAAAAAGGGTAAAAACCTTCAGTCATACCTCATACCATACGTAAAATTAATTTGAAATCAATTACAGACATGAACATATAATCTTTTAACACAAGGTTTCTAAAAAGCAGAAGGAAGCCTTCATAACGTTAATCAAAAATTTCTTAGAAAAGCCAAAAAATCACTATCTCTCAAAAGAAAATTAACAAATTTTATTTTATCAAACTCTTACCATAAAAGGAACCATTTAAAAAATGAGAAAAGTCACAGGGTAGGAAAATGTATTATGTATTTTAAGTCTCTCTCTCTCTCTGTTTCTCTCTTTTATATATATGTTACATGTATCATAACATATATAGAAATGAAAAGAAAATATGTCATATAAATTTTATATGTATATTGGAAAATTATATTGGAAAAAATAATTGTGCTTGGAATAGATAAAGAATTCACACAAATCAATATTATAACATAAATCTAATAAAAGTAAACAAGAAATTATATAAATACTTTACAAAAGATCTACAGATAGTTAATAAGCATATGTAAATTTTCTTCATGAGAGTTATCAAAGAAATGCAAATTAAATATCATAAGATACCACTTCACACTCACCAAAATAAGTAAAATATTTTTTTAAAAAACTGATAAATTCAATATCGTGGAGCTCTCATATATTATTGGTGGGATATGTAAAATTCTATTACTGTTTCGGAAAAAGTTTTAACAATTTTTTTTGTAAATCTAAGCAGAAACCTGACCTAAGTCCTAGAAATTCCTGTCCATGATATTTACCAAAGTGAAAAGTAAACATGTGTCTACAAGATGAGTTACGGGAGAACATTTATAATATTTAGTCATAATTGTCTAAAGCTAAATACAAGTTAAATGCCTATCAACATGAAAGAAATCTGGGAGAGTCATGCAATAAAATAAAAATAAACGAACTACTGAAACATGCAAAGCGAAAATGAAAAATAACTAAAAATAAGATATCATTGATTAAATTTCTGATTTTTTAAACAGTTATTGCATAAGTTTGTTTTCTAAGAAATACATATGTGGGCTTTCATCGTTTAGGGGTTATAATTTCCAGAATCTGTATCATTCAAGTCAGTCCCTGAATAATCTCTAATGTTTTAACAATCTTCTTAAAGTGCCATTCCCATTGATAAATACTGTAAATTTCTCTGTGTGCAGTGTGATTCAATCAGAAAAAGGAAACCATGACTTTCTCTTTCTGGACATAATATTTCTAAGAATGAAATATTACATTTCATTATCTTTTGTTTGGTAACCTTATCAAACTGTGCATTTTAGTTGGTTATCAGCTTTTAAGTTTTATAATCAACCTTAATAAATCCCTGCAGAGAAAAATTTTTTGTTTGTTTGTTTTACTTTACAAAGTCATGATTTTGAGAACCAAAGTCCAAAAATTATCCCACAAACTATGATTTGGAAAATAATGTTAAGTATATTCAAGCCAGCTTTCCTTCCCTAGACTTCTATAATATTTCAAAGACTGGAGTGCAAAAGACAGTTGGTAAAGATGCAAGAGATATAGAGACTGGAAAGTGGTCTGAGAAGTCACCCTAAGCTCATGCAAGTCACCAGATCTCTGTTGCTCCACATAATGACGTTTAAGAAAACTTTGAAGTTCTGAGCATCGACAACATTTACCTATTTTTCATCTTGAAATCTTAAATTGTCAGCAGTGTAGATGATCTTGGCATTACCAAAGCATTGTATTGGTAGACTGATGACTTTCTGCATGAGCCTCCACTGATGGAGAAGGTAAGAAAGAGCTTCAAGGAGTCTCCACCTTAAGAAGGTATAGAAGTTGAACAAGCATAGAAGCTGAACAAGCTCTTAAATTCTTAAATAGTCTTGTGGTCCAGATGAGAGAATACCAGAGAGAAACACAGCAGGGACATTGTAAGAAAGACCAGCACAGATGGTGGTGATGCCCAGGGCTCTAAGGACAATGGACTTGGTAGTTTTCATATGCAGACTTGGTAGATGCTACACTATAGTATGATGGCAAGAACTTCATCTTCCCCACAATGTTATTTTAATGCTGTGACAGCTCCTCATATCTTAGATACATACTTGAAAGGAGAGAAGAAAGGGGTTGGTGGAAATTCTCAGTTGGATGCATTTAAGGAAAAACACTTAGGTAACAAATTTTACTTGGGTTTAGTTACATTAAGCTGTGTTGAGCAAGATAAGGGATACAAAGTAGAATTGATGTTTACTTAACAAATAATAGCTTAAGTTTTTATATACCTGCATTTTTTTTGTTTTTTTGTTTTTTGACATTGCGTCTATTACCTTTGGTACTAATGGTTTATCCCTTGAGCATTTGGAATTCTCATGAACTCCTTGAGTTTCAGTTTCTTTTCCTATAAAATGGGGATAACACAACCTAGCTCAAATTGGGCAGTAACACACACAGAGACACACACACACACACACACCGTCCTCATATCATCCGAGGCAAGGGGGAAAGGGAATACGACAAACCGACCAGAACTCTAAAAACAAACCTCGTGCTGCACTCAGAGACATCAGCCTTCAGAGATCTGATAACATATCAGCAGGATTCTGGAGTTCTGCATTAGAAATTAACGACCTCAGTAAGGATGGGTCTTCTTCCTGCATTAGGTGGCCAGACTTAGCAAATGAAAATAGAGAGGCGGCCCCACAAAATTTGAATTTCAGATAAATATTAGTTCGCGTTTGAAAAACAGCTCTGAAGTTTGAGACACCTGAAGTCAAGTACAACCAACAAGCAACACCATCTGTAGGAAAGAAAACAGCAGCCCAGTTGGGCCACTTTGGAGTAGAGAAATCACTTGCCCGAACTGTGCGGTTCTCTCTGCAGGAATCTTACCCATGTCCCTGGACCCTTTTCCACAGCCCATATTCTCTTTTTGTTGGGAGACATTATGTATGTATCTATTATGTATGTACCTACCTACATACTGACCTACCTAATGATATAGGTATCTACTGTTTTGGAGTGAGACCTGGAGTCACAAGATGCCAGCATCTGAATTCCTGGCCTCTCTGATCAGTTGTGTGACCTGGAACAAATCTTAGAACCTCTCAGTCTCAGTTCCCCACATCTAAAATACGAATAATAAATGATAACTAAACTACTAGGGTGATTTGCACAGAGACTGTCACAGACTAGAAGCATAACTGTTGTCAGCTATTATTGTCATTGCATTTCTCTGTATTGTGGCAAAATACTGTTCCTGGTTCCTTTGCTTCTCCACCCACAGCCTGACTCCAAACTAGATGATTTTACACCAGGCTCAGTTTCTCCACCTTCTCTATCATGTGGCTCCTGTGGGTCTCTCATTCTTCCACAGCACTCCCCTGTGACTAGGAGAGTGCCTGGAACACAGAGGGTGGCCAACAGTTCCTTTCTAAATGACCGAAACTCACTTTAGAGACCTGGTTCCCTTAATTAATGACCATGCCCTGGGTAGAGTCATTATTTAGAACTCCACTTCCCACTTCTCAGCCTCAGACATTTCACCCTCACGTCACCTGTCCTCTCACTAGCTCCGTGTCCTCGCTGCTCTCCTATTGAACTGAGGAGACCAGCTCCTTACTCCATCTTGTCCTTTCTCTCAGTTTACCTATTTCTAGGTGTTGAAATGTTCTAAATTAGTCCTGTGTCTAATTGCTGTGTTACACTGGGCTTGCCGTAGCACCTCTTTGCCTCCAGTTTACAAATAAAAAAGGAATAAAACATGTACCTCCTGAGGGGGGAGAAAAACGTATTACACAAACTAGGCAAGATTTCAATGTGGTAAAGAACAACTTTTAAATTTTAGTGATTAGATTTAACAACGGTGTATCTTTTATTTATGCTACATGCTTCACATTGGTTGGCAAGCATATGGGGGTAAATGAGGGTTCTGTCATCTTTCAGGTTCACCATTTAAAATACATGTATAGAAATTTATTTCGGGGGTGTTCCAGCCTAATATGGCACAAGCTATTTCTGTTTCCAGCCTATTGGATAGAATTAGTCAAATTGGCCATTTGTTTCTAACTGCAAAGGGCCTGGGACATACAAACTCTGTGTGCCTGGAAGGAGAATTAACCAAACATAGGAGCACAAATAACTTCTACCATAAGGACTATGTGAGATAATGCACGAACAAAGGTGCAGTGCTTGGCCTGCCACAAATACCCTCAGAAATGTATAGCCACTTATATTTTTAATTCAGAATTTTAAAAATTGTATTAGTAGTCTTCATTTTTTTAATAACATTTTAGGCCTTGAAAGCCAGCATAGTATAGGCAAACTCTAGATTCAAAGTTAGTTATGGACTCTAATCATGAGTTTTCAACTATTCTTTTGACTCTAAAAAAGTTATGTAATGTTTCTGCATCATATTTTTCAATTAATTAGGTTTTATTAAAAGTTCTCCATAGTTCCTTCCAGTTTGAGGTTATCTTTAACTATGTACCTCCATAGAGTAACTAGACCTAACCATTCGGTAACCCAAAGCTTAGCAAGTGAATTTTGTTTTGAATTTACCCTCTGTGGGCAGCATCATATTTAAAGCATTTAAATCTTAGCAAAAAATGCATGAAGAAAATATCAAAATATTATTCAGTTAGTTATGAACACTAAACTCTGTGAGAGAAGGACATATCCTTCAAGTGGTCAATGTTAGCTAGAAGCATACTATGAACATTTATAATTTTAAAAAAGATGTTGTTATCCAAGAAGACTTAAAATGTTCTTTCAAGTAAAGAAATCAAGTAGATTTACTCTTAATTTTGCTTCAAACCATTTTCCCCTCTAACTTAAACTCCAAATTCAGTGGATTGTCCACATTTGTCTTTAGGCAAGGGATGGTATTCAGAGCACAATCCAGATAAAAGATAAATTCTTTATGAAGAATTTATGTTGCTGAACTTAAGCCAGAAAATCTCTTTAGGGATGAGTTTTCTGGGAGAAATCATCACACAGTGGAAGGCAAGATCAAGATCTCTTCATTTGATCAGACTTGGCCCTTAATATATTTAATATATCAAGTTTTCATGGCAGACAAAATGAGATGGATGCCTGAATCATAGCTAGGAAATAAAAAATATATATTGGAAAGAAAAAAATTCATATTCATTATTAATTATGTTATTTTTTATGTTTGATATATAGCAAGTATTTAAAATCTCTTGGTAGGTTTTACATAAAGTAAAATGGCTTATTGAAGTTGCAATATTGTTCAAGATATTAGAATCCAAAGATATTGTATAAAGTCTTTATTTTTTATTGTTTTGTTTTTTTCATTTAAAAAACAATTTAGTATTTTTAGTTAGCATTGTTAGTACTGTTAGTACAGTTAGTGTTGTTGGTATAGTTAGTATAGCAGGTTAGTATAGTTAGTATAGTTATTAGCATTTATTAGCATAGTTAGTAAGCATAGCTCACTAACTTGTTAGTATTGCTTAGGAGATTTAGCATTGTTTGTTAGTATAATTAGCAAGCTTAGTTAGCATTATGAGTTAGTATTGTCCTTTAGTATAGTTAGCCCATCACCATGTCAAATGATCTTGCAGCCATCTCTGTTGGCCAGGAGCCCCAAATTGGCTGTTATGAGCTTCTGGACACCATTGGCGAGGGCACCTTTACTAAGGTGAGGGTGGGCTGGCACATTCTGACCGGGTGACAGAGGACCATTTGACAGAGGTGGCTGTCAAAGTCATCAATCAGCAGGGCTCCTCCAGAGACTTCGGCAGTGGTAAACCGACTGCATGAAGGTCTTTCGTCACCTGAACATTGTCAAGCTATTTGAGATGACTGACACCAGCAAGTCACTATTCCTCGTCATGGAGCACCTGAGTGAAGGAGATATGTTTGGTTACCTGGAGGACGACGGCTGCTTGACTTAGGATGAGTTCTGTGGCACTTTGCAGCAGCTGGTATCCTCAGTGAAGTGCTGCCACCTGAAGGGCATCATCTACAGGGATCTGAAACCAAAGAACATGCTCTTTGACACACAGAGGAAGGTCAAAATTGTGGACTTTGGACTGAGCACCCAGTTCGGTGGCAGCACGCTGAATGCCGTGTGTGGCAGCCTCCCTTTTGCTGGCCCAGAACTCTTCCTGGGCGCAGACTGTGGAGGCCCCGCAATGGACGCGTGGAGCCTGGGAGTGGTGCTGTACCACATTCTCATTGGGACCCCGCCCTTGGAGGGAATGGACTTCTGGAAGCAATGGCAGTACGTCCTGAGTGGGCAGTACCAGCTGCGACGGTCCATCTCCTTTTAGATGCCAAAGCCTCCTGAAGAAACTGATGAGCCTGAGACCAGGAAGAGGGGAAGTTGACCAAAGTCATGTGTGACCCGTGGCTGAATGAGACCAGGAGGAGGAACTCAGGCCACCCTGTGAGGACATGGACCCCTGGGTGACGAGCAAAATGATAGACCTGGAGTTTGAGTGGGACCAGATCCAGAACTCAGTGAGGACCAAGAAATATAACAGTGGAAAGGCCACGTACCTCATGCTGAGCACCCACAAACAGCAATCAAGTACCGCACCTTCCTGGGGAGGCCCTTTGGTTTCCGTTTCCCTGACCTCGACAGCCATAGTCCCTCCTCAGCTCAGGAGGTTGAGCAGGAGAGCTTCAGGTTCTGCCTGGAAGGGCAAGAGTCAGGGCAGAAAGCCAAAGAGCCTGTGGGTCTCCCAGCCACCCCTACCCCAGACCCGTGGTGTGGCCCTGGGGACTCCCCTATACCCACAGTACCAGTCCAAGGAGCCCAGCAGCAGCAGCAACAGTGGAGCCCCAGAGAGAATTAGCCAGGCTGGCAGGGGGTGGCTAGGAGGTGGCTGGAGTTTATACTGAGGAAGCTCTGCCTTAGGTCATGAATGAAGCAGCCTGAGAAATGCAACAAGGTGTGGCCCCTTTAAATTATGGATAGCCAAGGCAGGGCTCCCATCAAAGACTCCAGGGAAAGTCAAGCCTGGCTTCCTGCATTTTAAATGCTGAGCTGAAAGATGGTGAGCTCCAGAGAGCCCAGCCATATGGGGGAGATAGGCCTGAGGCTAGATGCAAACCGCTACAGGTGGCAGCAATTCAAGTACACACTGTGAGTGTGTGTAAGGACCTGTGGGCAAGAGGATGTGGTCTCGGGGATGACGAAGGTGTGCACACTGTCATGGCATTCTCTGCACGAGATTCACGTCAGGAGGGTGCCTGGCATCACCAAGGCCTTCAGAAGCATCATGTCCAAAACACCTGATGAGCCTGGAGGATGGCCTGGAGCCCGTGGGGGAGAGGAGAGGCTGCCCTCGCTGCAGGTCCACCCCTCAGCCCCTACTTTGGGAAAACTTCAGAGACTGGACTGCTTCTCCCTTCCCTGTTCTTCTTTTCTTCTCTGTTTGTGGAGGAGGGGATGGTTCTTATTAAAATACTTGGTTCTTCCAAATCTTGTAATAAACTTGGTGCCTCAGAAAGATGTAGTGTTGGATACTCTATGTAGTGATGTAGTACTTGGACTTCATTGGAACAACCTGGTGCTTGATGTTAGCAGAAATCATCTCTGCTGACCTCTTGGCTTGGCAAAACTCCCTCCATGCTGGTGTCATTATCAAGTGATCGTTCCCTTTAGGAAAGCAAGATGTCCACCAACAGCCACAGGCCGCTGTCACATCCCCTCATTACCTCAGCACACCAACGGAAATAGAGTTTATCTTTCCCCATGATTCCAACACTGTAGTGGTGGTTACTGGTTTTTAAACCAAGGTTTGAAAGCACAGCATTCTCAGCTCGCCAACTCTTACACACATGTGTGTGCACACGCATGCACACACACACATACACACACACATATCTCTGCTGACCTCTTGGCTTTGTCAACTTCCCGCTGTGCTGGTGTCATTGTCTTTAATATCCCACACAAACGAAAAGCTTTTCAGTCCAACCCCTGCCAATGCTTTTTTTTTTTTTTTTTTTTTTTTGAGCGAAGAAGTCTTGAGACCAAAAAGTGAGAAAACCACTGTGGTTTTATCCTTAGCCATTATTGGTCCATATCTTTCTCTGGTCTCATGAAGACTATTGTAAAAGAATTACAAAACAATCCTACATAAGGCTTTGGCTGGGCTGAGCTTTTTGTTCTTATAGCCCAGTAGGCTGATTTGTGGTGACCTGTCAAATTTGGACTTCTAGTTTGTTTTCTCTTTTTTTTAATATTATTTTTTCTCTTTACACTTGTTTTCCTTTTCTTATTTTTTGTATTATTTTCCTTTTCTTTATTTGTTTTGCTCTTTTCCCATTTTTCTTTCTTTTTGTATTTTTCTCATTTTTTCTTTTCTCTTTTAATTTTTTCAATTTTTTGTTTTCTCATTTTTAAAATGTTTTATTATTTCGTTTGCCTTTTTCATTTTTTCTTTAGTTTTTTTTAATGAGTGTTTTTAGTTAGCATTGTTAACATAGTATAGTTAGTATTGTTTTTAGCAGTTAGTAAGCATAGCTAGCATCGTTAATATTGTCAGTTAGTGTAATTAGCTGGTCACCATGTCACATGATCTTGCAGCCATCTCGGCTGACCAGGAGCTCCATATTGACCATTATGAGCTCCTGGACATCACTGGTGAGGGCAGCTTCACCAAAGTGAGGTTGGACCAGCACATTTTGACAGTGACAGAGGTGGCTGTCAAAGTCATCAATCAACAGGGCTCCTCCTGTCTCCAAGGACTTTCACAGTGGGAAGTAAACTGCATGAAGACCTTACATCATCCCAACATTATCCAACTGTTCAAAATCAATGACACCAGAGACACGTTGTTCCTGGTCATGGAGCACTTCAGAGGGGACATTTTGGATCACCTACAGTAACACGACTGCATGACAGAGGACGAGGCATGAGGTATTTTCTGGCAGCTCATACCTGCTGTTCAGTACTGCCACCAGAGGGGCATCATCCACAGGGACCTGAAGCCACAGAACGTTCTCATTGACTCTGAAATGAATGCCATAATTGTGGACTTTGGTCTCAGTGCTCGGTTCAGTGGGATCAAGTTGAGCACGTTCTGTGGCAGCCCCGCTTATGCTGCCCCAGAAATCTTCCTGGGCCAAAAGTATGATGGCCCTCCAGTGGACATTTGGAGCCTGGGAGTGATGCACTACAAGATGGTGACAGAGACCTTCTCTTTTAAGGTCAAGAGTAGCAGGAGGTTCCTTACATCCTTTTATCTGTTTTTCGAGTTAGAAGACTTTCTAAACAAATTAATTATTGTTAATCCCAAGAACGGGAAGTTTAGATAAGGTAATACAGGACCCCTGGCTCAACATGCAACACAAAGAGGAACTCCGGCTTTACAAAAAGGTGCCAGGAACTGACATGGACACCTGAGTGACAGACCATAGATGATGAACCTGGTGTTTCAGGAAGACCAAATCCAGGACGCTTTAAAAAATAAAAATTACAACCATACTATGTCCATGTACCTCATCCTGAAGACAAAGAAACCAAAGGTAGGGTGCCGCACCATTTTGGGGAGGCTCTTCTGTCTCCCAGATATTGACAGCCGTAGCCTCTGCCCTACTCATTTGGTTCACGCAGAGAGCTTCAGGACCCACCAGCCTGAGGACCAGGAGTTGGCAGAAGAGTAAAGAGCCTGCAGGTCTCCCAGCCAGCCTGGAGTCAAGGACTGCTACTCCCCACTCAGCCCAAAGTTGAGGACTGCCACCACTAGCCTAGCTCCCATTGTGGCCCTGGGGACTCCCTGTCCACCCACAGCATCCGAGGCATCAGCAGCAGTGGCACCCCAGAGGAAACCAGCCAAGGCTGCTGGAGGGTGGCTAGAAGGGGCTAGCACTCTTTGAAAAATTCTGCCTTAAGCCATCTATGAAGGGGTTTCACAAAAAAAAAAAAAGAAAAAAAGATAAAGCCCCTTTAAATTGGACAGCCAACGCAGTGCTACACCTAGACTCCAGAAGGTCAAGCCGAGCTTCTTGCATGTTAAATGCTGAACTCAGTGATGTTGAGCTGCAGAGAGCCTATATCCATGCTGGGGGACATCTGCCCGGGGTCGGACACAAACCACTGCAGGTGGCAGCAGTGGAAGAAGTACTCACTGTGAGTATGTGTAAGGACCCATGGGCAAGAGGATGTGGTCTCAGGGACAATGGAGGTGTGCGCACTGTCACAGCATTCTCTTCACGAGAGTCACATCAGGAGGATGCCTGGCATCACGATGGCCTTCAGAAACACCATGCCCAAAACACCCAATACTCTTGGAGATCGGCCTGGAGCCCCTGGGGGAACAGAGGAGAGACCATCCTCTCTTCAGGTACACCCCTCGGCCCCCACTTGAAAAAAAACTTCAGAGACTGGACTGTTTTTCCTGAGGTGCTTCTCCTTTTCCCTGCTCTTCTTTTCTTCTCTGTTTGTGGAAGAGAGAACGGTTCTTATTAAAATATTTGGTTCTTCCAAATCTTGTAATAAACTTGGTGCTTCAGAAAAATGTAATATTGAATACTCTGTTTTGCATCCTCCCTGCACAGAGGATGCACAGAACTAGGCCTGTGCATCCTCTAGTTTGAGAAATATGTAGTGATGTAGTACTTGGACTTAATCAGGACAACTCTGCATCTTTGTGTGTTGTACTCCTCTTGGTCTTCTCTTCCCTTGGCTTTGAACCCTCAGCTACCTTGTCCATTATTCCTTTATGTTAGGATGGTTTTGTTTGCTTTATGTTAGAAAGTTTTTTTCGCTATCATTTTTCTGTGGATGCTCAATTTGAAGAAATCATAGATGTGTGTATTAAGAAGTACAAATTGTAGTTACAAAATAATCACAGGGATGTAAATTAAAGCATAGGGAATATAGTCAATAATGTTGAAATAACTCTGTATAGTGCCAGGTGGATACTAGTAATCAAGGTATCACTTTGTAAATTATATAAATGTCTAACCCCTATGTTGCTCATCTGAAACTAATATAATATCGAATGTTGACTCTAATTGAAAATTTTTTTTTAATTTAAGAAAAATTTACTGAAACAAAATAGGATATAAATAGATACATAGCTCCAAATGTATTTGGAACATTAAGAATATTCTATATCTTAATTATGCCAAATAATAACATACTTTCCTATTTTTTTTTTTGCCAAATTAATAGTATCTTCGTTCCATATCAATGACTTTCTCTTTTTATTTTTTATTAAGGTTATTGGGGTAACATTGGTTAATGCGATTATATAATTTTCAGGTGTACATTATCATTTGACATCTATATATTCTATTGTGTGATTCCCACCCAAAGTCCAGTTTCCTTCAGCTATCATGTATTTGATCCTCTTTATCTACTTCGCCTTCTTCTTACTCCCTATATTTGACCCCCTTTAACCATCTACTTACCCTGTCCTCCCCCAGCCCTACCCATCTGCAACCACTAGTCTATAGTTCATGTCGATGAGTCTCTATTTGTCTATTCTGTTCATTGGTTGCTTTTGGGTTTATATCCCACATATAAGTGATATCATGTACTTTTCACCTTTTTCTGTCTGGCTTATTTCACTTAGCATGATTATCTTCAGGTCCATCCATGTTGTCGCAAATGGCAGTATTTCAGCTCTTCTTATAACTGGGTAATATTCCATTATTACCCAGTATATATGTATATATGTATCACAGCTTCTTTAGCCAATCATCTATTGTAGGACATTCCAGTTACTTCCATGTCTTGGCCACTGTGAATAATGCTGCTATGAACATCAGTGTGCAAATATCTTTTCAAATATGAGTTTTCAAGACTTTGGGATAAATACCCAGTAGAGGGATTGCTGGATCATATGGTACATCAATTCTTAGTTTTTTGAGGAACCTCTATACTGTTTTCCGTAGTGACTGTACCAATTTGCAGTTCCACCGGCAGTGTATGAGGGTTCCTTTTTCTCTGCATCCTCTCCAACATTTGTTATTACTTATCCTGTTGATTATAGCTATTCTAACAGGTGTGAGATGGTATCTCATTGTGGTTTTGATTTGCATTTCCCTAGTAGCCACCGATGTTGAGCATCTTTTCATATGTTTGTTGGCCATTTGTATGTCCTCTAGAGAGAGGTGTCTCTGTTCAGGTCCTCTGCCAATTTTTTGATTGGATCGTTTGTTTTTTTTGTTGTTATTGAGTCGTATGAGTTCTTTGTATATTTTGGATATTAGGCCCTTATCGGAGGCATTGCTTGCAAATACATTTTCCCATCAGGATGGTTGTCTCCTGACCTTGTTGACGATTTCTTTTGCTGAGCAGAAGCTATTTAGTTTGATGCAGTCCCATTCATTTATTTTAGCTTTTACTCCCCTTGCCTTTGAGGTCAAATTCATAAAATCCTCTTTAAGTCTAAGGTCCTTCAGTTTAATTCCTATGTTTTCTTCTATGCATTTTATTGTTTCAGGTTTTATATTCAGTTCCTTAATCCATTCTGAGTTGATTGTGGTGTGTGGTGATCAACAAAAGTTTGGTTTCATTCTTTTGCAGGTGGCTTTCCAGTTTTCCCAGCACCATTTATTGAAGAAACTTTCCTTTGTCCACTGTATGCTTTTGGCTTTTTTTGTCGAAAAATATTTGCCCATATAAATATGGGTTTACTTCTGGACTCTCGATTCTATTCCACTGGTCCGTGTGTCTGTATTTGTGCAAATACCATACTGTTTTGATTACTGTCGCTTTGTAATATAATCTGAAGTTGGGCAGAGTGATGCCTCCAGCCTCGTTCTTTTTTTCTCAGGATGAGTTTGGGAATTTGGGGTGTTTTGTGCTTCCATACAAATCTGATGATTTTCTGTTCTATTTCTTTAAAAAATGCCAATGGGATTTTGATGGGGATTGCATTAACTCTGTATAAACTTTAGATAATAAGGTCATTTTAACTATGTTGATTCTTCCGATTCAAGAATACAGAATATCTTTCCATTTCTTTGTATCTTCTTCGATTTCTTTTAATAGGGTCTTGTAGTTTTCGTTATATAGGTCCTTCACATGTTTTGTTAAATTTATTCCTAGGTATTTTATTCTTTTTGTTGCAATTACAGAAGGAATTATTTTTTCCACTTCTTTTCCTGACACTTCATTATTAGAGTATAGGAATACTATGGATATTTGAACATTGATTTTGTATCCAGAGACTTTATTGTATTTGCTTATTGTTTCTAGTAGAGTTCTTGTGGAGTCTTTAGGGTTTTCTATGTAGAGAATCATGTCATCCACAAATAATTGCAGTTTGACTTCTTCGTTTCCTATTTAGATGCCTTTTATATCTTTCTCTTGCCTGATTGCACTCGGCAGGACCTCCAATGTTATATTGAGTAACGGTGGTGATAGTGGACAGCCTTCCCTTGTTCCTGATCTTAGAGAGAAGGTTTTTAGTTTTTCACCATTAAGTATAATGTTGGCTGAGGGTTTGTCATAGATGTTAAGGTACTTTCCTTTTATACCAATGTTGTTAAATGTTTTAATCATAAATGGCTGCTGTATTTTGTTGAAGGCTTTTTCTGTGTCTCTTGATATGATCATATGGTTCTTATTTTTCAATTTATTTATGTTGTGTATTACATTAATCGATTTGCTCATGTTGAACCATCTCTGTGCCCCGGGATGAAGCCTACTTGATTGAGGCGTATAATCTTTTTAATATGTTGCTCTTTTCGGTTCACTTGTATCTTATTTAGGATTTTTGTATCTGTGTTCATAAGAGACATTGGTCTGTAATTTTCTTTTTGTGTGCTATCTTTATCAGGTTTTGGTATCGGAGTATTTTGGTATCAGAATATTGGCCTCATAAAATGAGTTGGGAAGTATTGCCTCCTCTTCAATTTTTTTGAAGAGTTTGAGGAGAATAGGTATTAAATCTTTGAATGTTTAGTAAGATTCACTGGTGAAGCCATCTGGTCCTGGACTTTTACTTTTTGGTAGGTTTTTGATGATTGTTTCAATTTCCATACTGCTGATCGGTCTATTTAGATTTTCCAGTTCTTCTTGATTCAGTGTAGGAGGTTGTATCTTTCTAAGTACTGATTCATCTCTTCTAGGTTATTAAATTTGGTGTTATATACTTTTTCATAGTATTCTTGTATGAACTTTTGTATTTCTGTGGTATCTGTCGTAATTTACCCTCTTTCATCCTTGATTTTCTTTATTTGTGTCCTTCCTCTTTTTTCTTTCTTGAGTCTAGCCAGGGAGTTGTCAATTTTATTAACCTTCTCAAAGAACCAGCTCTTCGTTGCATTTATTTTTTCTATTTTTTTTGTTTTTAATTTCATTTATTTCTGTTCTAATTTTAATTATTTCTTCCCTTCTGCTGACTTTAGGCTTCATTTGTTCTTCCTTTTCTAGTTTTTTAAGATGAAGCATTGTTTATTTGGGCTCGTTCTTGTTTTCTGATACAGGTGTGTAATGATATGAACTTTCTCCTTATGACTGCTTTTGCTGTGTCCCAAAAGTTTTGATATGTTGTACTATCATTATCATTCATTTCTATGTATCTCTTGATCTCCCTTTTTATTTCTTCTCTGACCCAGTTATTCTTCAGTAACATGTTGTTTGATCTCCATTTATTTGTGTTTCTTCCTGATTTCTTTCTGCAGTTGATCTCTAGTTTCAAAGCATTATGATCAGAGAATATGGTTGGTATGATTTCAACCCTCTTATATTTGTTGAGGCTATCTCTGTGTCCCAGTATGTGATTGATCCTTGAGAATGTTCCATGTGCACTAGAGAAGAATGTATAAGCAGCTGTTTTGGGATGGAAGACTCCGTAAATGTCAATTATGTCCAATGATCTAATGTGTCATTTAAGGATGTTATTTCCTTATTGATTTTCTGTTTGGATGATCTGTCCATATCTGACAGTGGGGTATTTAGGTCTCCTACTATGATAGTGTTTTAGTCTGTTTCTCCCTTTAGTTCTGTTAGTAATTGCTTTACATGTTTCGGGGCTTCTTGATTGGGAGCGTAGATATTAATAAGTGTTACGTCTTCTTGGTGCATGATTCCCTTTATCATTATGAAGTGTCCCCCAGTATCATTCTTTACCTTTTTTATTTCGAAGTCTATTTCGTCCTATATTAGTACCCTACTCCCACTTTTCTCTGAATGCCATTTGCTTGAAATATCATTTTCCACCCTTTTACTTTGAGTCTATATTTGTCTTTGGAGCTGAGATGTGTCTATTGGAGGCAGGAGATGGTTGGATTTTGTTTTTTGATCCATTCTGCAACTCTGTGCCTTTTTATTAGTGAGTTCAGTCCATTCACATTTAGGGTAATTATTGACATATGAGGTCTTCCTACAGCCATTTTCTCTTTTGCTTTCTGGTAGCTCAGTGTTTCCATTGCTTCCTTGTCCTTGTGTTTCTGTTTTCTTTATTTTGGTTGACTTTTGTGGGGTTTCCCTCTGGTTCTCCTTGTTTTATGTTATATACTTCAGTTCTGAATCTTTGGCATGTGGTAAGCATTACGAATATATATATATATATGTGTGTGTACATATATATATGTATATGTATATGTATATAACTATCTTTTACATATTCGTAATATATGTAATAATATATATATATATAGTCTTCTATTTTCTTTCGCGCGTGCCTAATCTCCATTCCCCTTTGCGAATTTGGATCTTTGAATCCTCCCCTTTTCAGTCATTGTTATCTCAATTTGTCCCTATGTATGCTGAACATTCATTACTATCCTGCTATAGCAAATGTCTTCTTATTTTTTAAGCTTATAACGCCCTTAGTAAGGGTTGTATTCCTCTGCTTCTATTTGCTCGATCGTTACCTTACTCCTAATTTTGTATTTTTTTTGTCATTTTGTTTTAGGTGAGCTGACCCCTTTCAGTATTTCCTGGAGCGCAGGCCTCATAGTGGAGAATTCCCTCAATAGTTGTATGTCTGGAAATTCCTTAATTACTCTTTCATATCTAAAGGAGAGCTGCTGGATATGTTATTCTAGGCTGGTAGTTCCTTTCACTTAATAGTTTAAATATTTGATTCCATTCCATTCTGGCTTGTAAGCTTTGCACTGAGAAGTCCGAGGATAATGTAATGGGTTTTCCTTTATAAGTTACTGTTTTCTTCTCCTTGGCTGCCCTGAGAATTCTATCTTTATCGTTGATTTTCGATAATTAATACAATGTGTCTTGGCGAAGGCCTTTTTGGGCTTAGATAATTGGGTGTTCTGTTAACTTCTTGAATTCCAAGCTCCAGCTCATTCCTTAGATTTGGGAAATTCTCATCAACTATTTGTCTGAAAATGCCTTTCCTAGCTTTTGATAATGCCCATTATTCTTATGTTTCCTCTCCTGATGGTATCAACTAGTTCTTATATTTCTCTTTCATTATTTTTCTTTCTTCGGTTTTTCTCTTCTTCCTTCTGATTTATTTCTAGATTTCTGTGTTCGATATCACTGATCCTTTCCTCCATTTGGTTGCTATTTCATTTTTAAACTCTCGCAGTGTTATTGTTTTTATTTTTTAATCTCCAGAAGTACTATTTTTGAAGATTTCAATCTCCTTGCTCTATTCATCTAGTTGTTTGTTCAATTCCTGAAATTATGGATATGACTCGTTTCGGAACTCACTGAGTTTTTTCAGAAGTACCATCCTGCATTCTCTGTCATTTTAATTGCATTTTTCTATGTCTGTAAGCTTATTTTCTGGAGATTTTTCTCTTTCTTTCTGAGATGCCTTGTCACCTTGGTCGTTCATGGTGTTTAATGGACTATTTCTCCACCTAAGCATTAGTGGAAACGTATTCTGCTTTTTTGCCAGAAAGATTTATTATATAAAGCTCTCTCTTTAGCCTGCTACAAAGAAGGCACTTTTCTTTTGATTTCCAGTAGGTGGCATCTAAGCCTCTTGGATCTCTGCTTTATATAAAGCCTTAAAAATGCCTTTTTATTTTCTGATAGATATTTAATCACGCTCGCTACCCTCAGTTTCACTACCTCTCAGTGTTAGCAATAGTTTCAGTAGCGTTTGCTCAGATTCCCCTGGGGTTCTGCAGCGTTCAGTCTCAGAGGGTAGAGGGGTAGGGGCCCTCTGGGTTGGGGGTTGAGGGCTGCGGCTCAGCCTCGGTTTTGCAATTGCGGCCGGTAAAAATCAACTGTTGTTTTTCTGCTGTCCCGCTTCTTTGCCTTATGTCCCGATGACTGGGTCTTGCCGCCAGCTGGCCACGAGGAGCTCACAGCTTTCCCAGGCAGAGCTGTTCAGGGAACTCGCTGCACCTTCTACCCTCCCCTTCCTCCTACAGGGAGCTCCAGTGGTTGTGAGAGGCAGCTTCTTTGTTTCTCCCGGTGTGTCTGACACCCGTGGTTCTGACTTCTGGTAGCTCTTATGCGCAAATCCCATGCTCAGATGTGCTGATGTGCAGTTTGGGTTATTTCTGTTGAGTTTTAAATGTTCAACTTATTGTTGTTTCAAGGGGAGAGATCTGGGGACATCTCTCACTCTGCTATGTTTCCAAAGATCTGAGGTCTGTCTTTTTGTTTCATGTGTTTTCCTTCGCTTTTAAGGTTTTTAAAAAATTTTTGAGATTTTTTTGTTGTTGTTAACTTCTTATAGTCTTTGTATAAATGGAAGCTTGTTTCCGCTATGATCAGGAAAAGCAAAGGAGGAATTTTTGGCAAGCAGGTGAGCCAGGTTGTGAAGAGAAGGAGGAAGTCCCTGGAGCATTGTAGTTGTGGCAGTGAGAATTAGAGTAAGAGATCCTTATGGGAGAAGGGAAACCAAACACTCATAACACTGTGGCCTGCTTACATGGGAAGTTTACAAGTAGGGTGCAATCTCAAACCCTCAGTTCTTATCATATGCCATCCATAGTCTTTCTGCTTCATTCTTACTCTAGGCTCTGGTGCAGCCATTCAACTACCTCTGCACAAGTACAGTCTGACAGCCTGTTGTCATGCCCATGCTGCTGTACCTCTGTCCTAGAGTTTCTTCACAATCCCCGCTGCAGCAAGAACAGCTCATCATGTAGGCATGCAGATCTGGGAAGTGCAAGAGAATGAACATCCTCAGAACCATTGTTGACCTAGGCAGAAGTATGCTGTTTTCATTTACTGAACTGTTAAAGGCTATGGGAAGAGCAGATTTGGTGGTGGTGGTGGGGGGGGAACATCAGGCTTTTTGTTTGATTGTTGGCTAATTGTTGTTCTAGGTACTATTGGAAGATCCCAAAATGAATAAAATACAGTCTCTTTTCCCAAGGACAAATATTGGAAATAGGAACTATTCGAAAACATTAGTAATTACATAGGATATTTCTCTGTGCCATTCAAACACAAATGGAGAGGTCAAGAATGCATTTAGACACCTAAGTCTCAAGTGGGGAGGGATATCTAGACCCCTCCTGGAAAACTGGTTGAGGATATTTGTATTTTGATTTCAATCAAATGGGAGGCAAGGTTACCTTCTTGGAGTAAGTTTGTGCCTTGAAGACAATGGAAAATGTTTGAAACAGTTGGTCTGAGAAGTTCGATAGAGAGTTAATAAGTGAGGATTTCAAAGACTATAAAGAAGCAGTGAGTTTCTAACTGAAATTGGGTAGAAGACAGTCACGGTTCTGACAAAATCATTTTTATAATTATCTGACAAATCTTACCATCTCAAAAGCATGAGGAGAAAATGGATAGTGGAGTGGGGGGAAGGGAGGACTGTGCAATTTTAGAGTTTCGCAAAGCGGGCCTAGCAAATAGTCAGGGAATGAGATTCCAAAATGATGATTAAAGAACCTTTGCAAGGACAAACCATAGAGCCCATAGTAGGCAACAAAGCCCAATGGAAATGAGGACTGATTAAGAAAGAGGGGTTTATCAAATTGAGATCCCAAGCAGGGATTCTCGAATGTGGGAATAATAAATGTTGAAGAAAGTACACTGTGATCCTGGAATAGGAAGCTTCGGATTTAGGACATTGGTGTGGGTATTTCTGAGTGATTAGGAGGCTATGGAGTGCTGACTTTCAGGGCAGATGAATGTCACCACAGTTTACTTCGTTCTAAAATTATGAGGCCAGGATATGAGATGGGTGCGGATGCAGGAGTGCAGCAAAGAGGAAAACAGTAAGTTGGAGGGCTTCCACAGTGTGGATGGCTTCCACAAGATTACAAAGGTAGTTTGCAGACATTGTTTGTTAGTTGCTTGCTTTTTATCCTTTTACTTCCTGTTTTTGCTATGAGAGCCCCAACTTTGTTCAGTACATAAACTCGGGCTCATGATTGGTTTGAACCTTAATGGCAGGCTGGCCTAGATCTGGGTTGTAAGATACCACAGGAAATCTGTTGGGTGAGGGTTTTCTGGAAGCAATGTTGCTTATTTCTTGGAAGGAACAAGTGGTACTAGCATTTTCTGCTTTTCCTGGAGCTATGGCAGCCATCTCTTGATCATGAGCAAAAGGCCGAGAAAATTACAGAGACTGTAGCACTAGTATCCAATTGTTCTCCTTTTTCTTCCAGATATGTAGATGGGGAGATAAATAAGCTCTTGGTTTTTAGCCAGTGTCTGTCATGCGTTATTGCTGAAAACAATCTTTACTGATACAACTAACTTATAAGTTTACTGATTTTCAGATTCTTTAATTCACTGTTGGACAATATATTAGTTTGCTAGGGCAACCATAACAAAGTATCACAGACTGGATGGATTAAACGACAGGAATTTATTTTCTCATAGTTCTAGAGGTGAGAAGTCTGAGATATGGTGGTAGTAGAATTGGTTTTTGTTGTTGTTGTTGTTGTTGTTGTTGTTGTTGTTGTTGTTTTCCCCGAGAGCATCCCTCCCTGCTTTATAGATGTCCATCTTCGTTCAGTGTCTTCACATGGTCCTT